>NW_013666562.1:241508-243455 GCF_000517525.1 Limulus polyphemus | reverse complement strand
TTTGTGTTGGTGCATTATTCATATGTATAAAACAGAGATAGTTGTTTACATAGGCAAAAAGTCTTTTAGGGTCCAAAATATATTTAGATATTGCCAAATGAATTATCACAATTAACTTACAATAACGTAATAAGACGGTCCATCATTATTAATATCGGTCCTTTGCAGTACCATCTCCCCAGCAAAATGTCTATCTAAATTATATAATAACTCAAGAAAGACCAGCTTAAATATCTCCAGGCTGCAAGTTGAAATAATTAACTATAAATCCAGTACTGATGCTAGTACAAGTGTTTAAGATATGTATTTCTGGCATTTATTAATGATTTCTCTAAGCCCATTCCTTTGGCTGTAGCTTTGCTAGATAGTAGATAATGACAGTGGGAATCTCTAATCCTTTCAGTGCATTACTGATTGGATGACAAGTTTAGTTACCTTAAGAGAGTCATAGCAAGCCTATCAAATGCTATTACTGCGTGATAAAGAAAGAACTGCTAGAAATTGTATTTCTTTAGCAATTTCACTATTGTTTTTATGGCTGAGAATTTACTGCTCTAGTAGATAACATATTATTGATGAACTATAATACAACTTGAAGGTATGATTGGATGGTGGATCAGAATGTTGCAGGAGTACAGTTTCACCTTAGAACACTGACTTGGCCAATGGGATGGAATGCAGACAGGTGAGAACTTGTCTGTTTGCTGAATGTTTTGATCCTCAACATAATATTATGCTGTTGTGAAACCTAAAGTCTTAACCTTGATACAAAATTTACAAATAGTGAAGATTCTGCTGGTAAATGGACAACAAATGTGACTGAAGAAAAGCTGCAAGAAGAACATCCAAAAGACCTGTGTGTTACTTGCTTTGTAGAAAAGAGAAGCACAATCATCACATATTGAAGAATCAGTATGGAAGCACACATCTTCTGGAAATTGTATGATCAGTTGGAGGTAGAGAAGTGGAGCTGTAATGCCACTACAGCCGAGCAAGTAAGATGGTTGATCTGTGATGCAGCTGTAGATTGCAAGAGAACCTGAAATATTAGTGGATGATAAGGTGCTAACAATTGCATAAATACCTAGAACTCAATTTTCACTAATGAACATTGTGTGTTAATAATTTTATTTCTCATGATGAAGTGAACATAAATTTCAATTTCTTTTATTGTTGTTTTTTTGCACGAGAGACAATTATAAACATATACTGAAGTAATTAACAAGTTGCATATTGGTGTTTGTACTTGTAAAATGAAGGTAGGGTTGGCTGAAGATAAAACCTGTATAGAGGAAGTCTGGTATACCACTACAGTGAAGATGAAAGAAAGAGAGATAGAGTATTGTAGAATAGTTTTAAACTTCCGTTATCACATTATGAGCTAATTGTGATTACTGCATTACTGCTAGAAAGAAGTACAGAGTAACAGATTTTCTGACATGGTGAATTGTTTACTTTTATTTCTTTTTAGTGTTGTTAGACATATATATGTTCTAGTGTGGCGAACAGTCATATTGTGCACTGGTCTGAAAATGAAAATGTATATGATTGCCACTATTCTTCATCTGTGTTTAAATCCATTACTAACCAAAACCCATACGTTTGTATGTGTTGTATGAATGCATAAACATTCATATTTCTGTATGGTAAGCATTCATAAAATCACATTAATCAAAACCGACAAGTCTAATCAAACACCAAAGACTGAGAGAAAAGGAATTACAATTATGAAACATGAAAATTTGCTATATTGTTTGGCTGCATGGTATTAAGTCAGCTCAGCAAAGCAGATGTGGGCTATTGCAGTGTATCAACAATATAGGCAGAGTTGAGAAGTGGTGTTTTAATTTGTTTGGAAATTAGAGATTTTAAACACAAGACATATATTTTATCTCATACTCTGTTATACTGTGTTCTATGCAAAATCAACTGCCAGGGTTTCTTCCT
>NW_013666562.1:227226-240634 GCF_000517525.1 Limulus polyphemus | reverse complement strand
GATAGCAATACTTCAAGCTTTTTAATGATATAAGAGAATTTCTCTCATAAATATCTTAGGAAGACTGACAGAATTATGTAGAATAAATATATAGCTTTTGATTGATTATAAAGTTATTAGTATATAAATAAGTCTTCTCAAGTGATGAAGTGGTGGGTGGAGCCAATATGATGTGTTTGCTAAATATTGTGATATCTCGGCAAATAGAAAAGGACAAAGGTTTTTATTTTATGTTCTAGCTTGCTGATATCGAAAATATGAGTTTCCAATTTGTATGAAAGTATAGACATTGTATTGTGGGCATCATAAAATGTAATCTGACCAAACCCAGAAGATGACATACCATGTGACACAGAAAAAAATCGATATTTAGCCTTTTTTTTTAATATTTAGTTTCAAATTAAGAAACTAAATAATGCATTATACCAACATTTGAAATATAATCTACAATTTGATATCAAACTTATTGACATATATTTATAAAATAATAGCTAAATAAATGAATGTAAATCTACAAATATCATGACATGTCATTTGACCCCTACCTGTCTCAGTAGGGTTAAGTATCCATATTCGTTGTGTTCAATAACCAACAACGAATACACTGTACCCTCCTCCTGTGACTGACAAAGGGCTTGAAGTGTCTGATGATAGAGGAGCTGTGCATGGATACTTATCACAAGTGCCCTTCTCCCCACGGCTGGTTTTCACCCAAAGAGACTGATGGTTGAGGAGGTGTGCACCCACAGTATAGTCTGAACGAGCCCTAACATCACTACACTTATTGACCATCCAGTGTCTTGTGTGTGAGTACTTGGACAGTCTTGTACCTATTCCACTGTACTGCGACTGTTAGAGACACTTGAAGCGTTTTTTCTCATAACCTAGTTGATTTTCGTTTTAAAAACAAATTTTGTTACGACATGACTATATATAGCATGAATTTCTGGGTTATTGTTTCTGGCACAGAAGCTAATCAGACTTCCCCTTTCCCAACTCTGATATCTAGCATCGCTCAACAGTTGGGGGAGAGTTATTCTCAGTTGAGGCAGTCTGTCATCTGATTTGTAGTGAGATGAAGACATACATTTGGTCCGGGGGTGTTTCTCCAGGGAGGTTCTGAAGCTTCTTTTGCTGACGATCCTGGACATTCTGGAGAGAATTTAGATTCGCTTTTTCCAGTACCTTCCTTTACTAGGTTGGCTTTTCATGAGGCCAATTTGGATCCCCCACTTCCAGCTCCTTTTCTTCAGTTAATCAATCGGGTGTGTGATGTTTTGGAATTTTTCCCCAGTTGCCTTTGATTCTACACCTTCCTTGATGGCAGATAGGTCTGAGGGCAAATACATAGTTTTTGCTCCATCACCTGATATTGCTGTTCAATTATGTGAAGGTATGGCTATGACTTGTCTGCCATATTTGTTGGAACAAAATTTTTTTGCTTACCACCGCATATTTAGACTCAAAAAGACAAGGCCCGTATTTTGGAAATGTGCTGTTCCAGAATGGTGCCTGTGATAAACTAGAACAGATAACAATTTTTTAGGATTTGTCTGACCCTCATTATGGTTCTGAGATATTTATCATCCTTCCAAATTTTGTTAGAAGCCTCTCAGTGATTTGATTACCACATCAATTTGATGACAATTTGGAACCTTTGTTGGCATATACCTTGGTATGATTGTTAGCTTCTGCTCTTTCTTAAGTTTCTTGGTTGGTATGTTGTTGGGTAGAGATGCCTTGTTTGGAGGGCATTCATCTACCTGCTGCTGCCCTTTGTGAGTTACATGAAGCCCCCCTCTCTTTGTCCCTTGATTTTTGCGGGTGTTCCAGAGTCATTGGAATCATGGATTGCTGTTGCCTGTTTGCATTTATCATTGTTGTTGTTGGCCTCTTGACTTTCTTCGGAACCTATAGGGAGTTATGGCTCTTCTCCTATTTGAGTGTCCTGTCCCCTGACATCAGCCCTCCAATCCACTGGAACCCAGCATAGATTCTGCCCATATCAAAGAGGCTCCTCAGCTTAGTTGGAATGTCGCCAGCAGTAGTGGTGATTATCCTATGCCAAGGGGAGGGTTGTGGGGGCTTGGTTATGACATTTTCTGGATGTATGGAATTCCTATACCACAGATCTTTGAGTACTACTGGTTCTTACATTGGGGTTGGTCACTCAGTTCAAATCTCTACCACCATTATCCCCCAACCTGTAGTGTTTCTGCCTCCAACAGGTCCTTGGAGTTTGAATCTTCATTTCAGGGCTATCAAAGAGTTGTTGGTCAAGGGGGGCAGTAAATAATCAACCCAGTTCTTTCAGGATTTTATTTCCATCTGTTTGTTGTGCCCAAGAAGACTGGAGATTGTTGTCTGATCATCAGTCTTTCTCATCTCAACCAATTCTTAGATCCTCCCAGGTTCAGAATGGAGTCATTACTCACCCTACATTGGCATTTTTCACCAGGACTGTGGATGAACAAAGTTTGATGTTGCTGATGCCTATCTCCACATTCTCATAGAGGAGTTGACCTGCCACTATCTATTTTTTGTGCACAAGGGTCAGGTACTACAGTTCAAGACTACCCTTCGACTAGCATTAACACCATATGTGTTCTGCAGAATAGTATGAGCTTTTTGTCATCACCTTCATTCTTTAGGTCTGTGCATACATTATTATATGGTCTGTCTCATGTCACACCCAGGTTCTCCTTTCAGAAGCCACCATGGGAGGCTTAATTATTAGAGCCAAGAAATCTATTCTCAATCCAACTCAATACATCATCTGTTTGGGTGTCTTTTTCAACATGTATCTAAGTTGGGCCAGTTGGCATGGGCCTACGATTTTGAGGGGCCTACTTCCAAATACAGAATAAACATGAATGTACTATTGTTTTATGATATCATTCAATTCAAGATGTAATCTTATAATTAAAAATTGAAAGAATTAACTTTCCTTCTGTAGATGACTCCAAACTAACAGAAGTCATAAAATCTATGCACTCATCATTCTATACACAACCAGGCCCGTGCAAAGCTGTTAATAGGCCCAGGCCAGATGGGAAATGTAGGCCCCATTTCAAACTGCTCATTAAGTATTTTTGTAATCAGTGCTAAATACATATGATTTATGTATGGGTATATACATGTACATGTTGTGTACATGATGTACTTACAATAACGAATAAAAGAACTAGAACGATTTATAAAAAAGGTAATGGCAAGCAATTCTATTTAAAATGTATATATAACAATAGAGTACAGTACTGTAATAAGAAGCAGTAAATTTTGGGAATTGTGATGAGGTTTATATAATATTCACAAAAATTCAACCACTAGTGTTATTTTTATATATATTTATTTAGAATAATGTTTTTTGAGGCATGCGGTATATTCATTTGTAATATTTAATATTTGATAATACTGTCTGTAAGAAAGGAAAACCTTTTTCCACTCTCTGTTATTTTTTGGAAAAGTCAGTTTTATAATTTATTGACCTCACATATACAAGCTAATTACGTGAATCGGATATTGAAGGTTATAATTTTTGTTTAATTCTTTCCAGTTGTAACTAATAAGTCCTATCTCTTAAAAGTAGATAACGTAATAATATAGAAGGAGTTACATTATATTGTACTATACTTGTAAATATATATTAAAAATTTGTTTGATATAGTGTAAATGCATAGATGTACTTGTATTATTTTTTAAGGCACTAATATCACCTATTGAGGTATCATAACATGCCAGTCTGTGCAGTTATTACGAAAAAAAAACCAGGTTACTCTTAGCAAATAAATTAGTGTTTGGTATCACTATCAGGTCATGGGTCACCAACATCATGAGCTTATCTTTGTTTTTGTGTGCACCAAACATGGTAACGCAGATATGTATCTTTACAAGTGATTAGAGCTAAAAGGTTGTACATACTCTATCGATTATATGGTGTAATGATTCACATGATAACACTTATCATTTTTTTTCATTAGATCTGATTTCTATAATTTTGAAAAGTTGTAGGCTTATATTTAGCTTTTTTATTAAACCAGTGAATTAAAGTTGAAAAAGTGAAGGTATAGTTACTGAGAACTGTTTTAGGTCATAGATTGTCATTAAACATCACTATATACTGATAGTTGAAAGACTGTACTCATTTGTGACTAGAAACCTGTAGTAAAGAATAGTAAGATATTGTCTGTTAAGATTTATGATGTAGCTAACACACCACTTTTATATTAGATACAGACTTCAGCTGAAGAACTGGGGAAGATCAAAATCACATGAAAATATACTTACTAGAAATAATTCTGGGCTGTTGAGGAGTACACTACTGATGAAGAGTTTAGACCGCATCTTCAGAATTCCCAAAAACCCTGTAAATAAGATTTTATCAGAATTAACTATTTTATCCCAGTCACAGTTTAGACTTTCAACTCTTCAACTTTTCCGAGATTTTGTAGTGCAGTTGCACTTGACCACTGATGTACAACCACTTGTTGATAGTGTAGAGTCCTGCCAGTTCTTTGAAACACCTATGACATGCACAAAAGCAATAAAGGTTTGTATTTAGTAATATTATTGTAAGATGACAAAGATTTGGATAATGGTGTAATTTTAACTCTATGGTATTTCACTTGTAGCTTAATCAGACTTTACTCAACTAAGTTAGTTTTACAATTTTTTTTTGTAGCTAGTCAGGTAGTTTTTCAGTCTTCTAGAGATTTCCTGACTTTTTTTTTTTATACGTTTTTGGAAGAAGTGAAAATTGAGATTGGGCATGATTCTGCTTACAGAAATGTCAACTCCTCACTACTTTAGTTACTAGCGATAGATCCCATACTCAATAATTATACCCATGTGCTTGTAAAGCTTATAATCTATTTACTTCTTTGTTTGCAGAAGTTCTGACTTGTATGGTTTAATAGTAGGAATTTTATGGGTTGTACGTCATCTTTGCTATTGGACTTTTTTAAGCACTTGCACTATTTGCTCTCACCAGAAGTTTTTGCCTTGGCCTTCTGTCTTTATTAAGTTGGCACATACATTTTTTGTAATTATATGGGTTACTGATTGGTTCTAGCTCTATATCTAAAGCTCAGAGCCCCATTGTCATAGTCTAATTTTTTAAAATTGTGTCACTTTGATATAAAGTAACTGGTAAGTAAGGTAGGGTTGTCATTTGGTTTTACTGTACGCTTAGTGTTTACATCTTATGCAGAGACTTAAACATAGGTTTATCAAACAGTATCAGAAGAAATAAAATTTATTATCTACTTCTAATAGTAAAAATCTATGAAAATTTCTTTTTAGGGTTAAAAGGTGATATAATAAGACTGATCATACTTCTAAAATGCAGCTCCAAATTGGTAAATTATGATGATGTTTCATCTATACAGGATAGTGTAAAGTAATGTCCCATGGGGATTTTGAATAACAATAAAAAAACAAACACAATTACTATTTTGATTATTAAAGTAAATGTTCAAATTTCTGGCCAGAACTTTTGAAGTGCATATTGGCTAGCAATTCAAACATTTCTTTAATGAACAAAATAATTGCTTGTTTTTTTATCATTATTCAAAATCCTTATGGGGCACAATATTTGCATCACCCTGTACATCTTCCTTTGTAGATCATAATATTTTTTTTTAATTTCTCAATTTCATGCTCTAAAATATTAAAAATTTCTGGGTTCCTCTAAAAGTTATGAAAAAATTGACTGTAATTTAAACATTTTACTATTAACTGACCAAATACTAAGTTTGTTGCAAAAAGAGAGTGTATATTTATTTCAGCTATTAATAAGAGATAAAATCTTATAGCATATAGTAACAAGTGTAAAATTATGTAACATTGAGACTGTTAATAAATTAAGACATTTTATTCTTGATTGATTCAATAGATACTTGTAACTTTTCAACAAGAAGTGGCCTGGCATGACGAAGTGGTTAGGATGCTTGACTAACAATTTGAGGGTTGTGGGTTTGAATCTCGTTCCACTAAACATCCTCACCTTTTTAGCTGTGGGTGCATTATAATGCGATGGTCAATCCCACTATTTGTTGGTAAAGAGTAACACAAAAGTTGGCGGTGGGTTGTAATAACTATCTGCCTTCCCTCTGGTCTTCCACTGCTAAATTAGGGATGGCTAGTGCAGATAGCCCTCGTTGTAGCTTTGTGTGAAATTCAAAACAAACCAAAGTAACAAGAAGTATGTGTATGTAACATTTAAACTACTTTGTTGGACAAAGCTTAATTTTACTAAATATCAGAGTTTATAAGGCAGACTGGGTTAATACAACCCCAAAATTGTATTTCAAATTTATACAAGTTTTATCCTAAAATACATAATTTAAAATTATAGAGCTCATAAATTATGATCCTTTGAGGAAAACAGATGTGATGAAAAACAATAAGACTGATTGTGATTTTAAACTCTACTCGGAACATATCTAGTTTTCAGTAAGAAAAGTGTATAAAAGCATTTAGAAATATTATCAGTCATATTAAAGAAATCGTACATTGTGAGCTTCGACTACTTGAGATCTTTGAAATAAGTGAACTAAATATTTATTACTTTAAGACTGGGCATTACAGTCCAATCATTTCTGGTGATCAGCCAAAGACTTTGTCAGCAATGCTGTACAACATAGTTAAAATGCCTTATACAAGTCTGAAAGAATAAAGAATTTTGATTATCTTGTGTTATATTTTCAAAATTATTGAAGACATTCCTAAATTCAAAAGGTAAGTGAACTAAATAGATTAATATCTTTTTTAAAAAAATTAATAACCTGTTATGTATACTTCACTTTTAAGTTAATTTCACATTATAGAGAATTTAGTTTTACCCTTAAGTCTGTATATATATAAAAGCACTATAGTAAGATTACATGTACCATTCATATATTATTTTATTTTTTTCAGGATGCTGCTTTTACACTTCTTAAAGATGCTCTATTTCAATGTTGTACCTTACACTGTGCAAAAGGATTACTGTCATTGGTTGCTCGTGGTTATTACTTTTCCTTACATGAATTAAATTTCATGTTTTTTCCTTGCATTGATCTCAAAGGACAAACAGATCACCAGATTCTCTTACAAATTATGGTGAGTGTTTTTATATAATTTTAACTTGGAGCCATCTTTGAGTTACTTTTTAATATTTAACAATTGATATAAAAATATTTGAATTAAAAAGCAATAATAAGAACAGTTTTTATAAATTTACCATTTTTCATCTTTCAACTCAAGTGCAGAATCATACTGTAATTACTTGTTTCAAAACACATTTATAGAATATGTGAGATCTGCCAAGTTTTTATTGTTCTCTTATATAATCAAAATGTATTAAAGATTTCTACATTTGATACCATCTTTACTTGAAAGTTCTTCTTCTTCCACTTTTCCCTTTAGTAGAGGTCATTGTCCTTCACATGTGTTGCCCTCCCCCAATCATCTTTATTCATTGCCGGGCTTCTGCAATTTTTTTCTCCTTCATGTCCTTTTTAATTCCATCTTTCCTATGCTTTACTGGCCTTTCCTGACTTCTCTTGCTAGCTGCTGTTAGCTCTAATGCTCTCATTGTTTGTTCTTCTCATGACCATCCCACCTCAGCATTGCTTCTCTTGTATTTTTTTTTATCCCACAGACTCCTGCTATTTTCTTAATTTCCTTATTTATTCTTTCCTCTTTCAGCAACATTCCCAACAGCCATCTCAGCATTCTTGTTTTTGTTCTTATTAACAAGCCTTCTTTCTTCTTCAAGTTTTGGCTCCATAGAGGAGTACCAGTCTAATCACAGTGTTATATACTTTGCCTTTCATTGCTCTTGGTGATCTTTTGTCAGAGATGATCGTGGCTACTCCATCCGCTTCCTCAAACCTGCCTTGATTCTCTCTCTCTTAGAGCTTTCTCACTCTTCTTCATTTTGGATTGTACTCCTCAGGTACCTCAAGTCTTCTACCTGTTCCAGCAGCTTCCCATTTACATCTGTGATCTTAACCTTTTTCTTCTTACCTCTTTCACTCACCATGACTTTCATTTTCAAGTCTCTTCTGCCACACTTTAACCTGTATTTGTAACTCGTGCTCACTTTCAGGTGTTAGGACAAGGTCATCAGAAAATAACAGTTCCCACAGAGGTACCTTATGGCATCTTTACTCAAGATACTGCTGAAAGCAATGAATAGCAGGAGACTTAATGGCTGACCCTTTATGTAGTTCAACGTTCACTTCAAACTTAACCATTTTTATAATTTTTGTTGCTCCTTAATAAGTGGCTGTCACTAGTCTAATCAACTTTTTGACGACTCCTTTCTTTCAGAGGCACCAGTATACTTATTTTCATGGCACCTTTTCATACACTTTTTCCAGATCTACAACTGCATGGTATAACTACTTGTTTCCTTTAAGTTACTTCTCCTGCAACTATCACAGAATGAAGATTGCATCTATTGTTCCTCTCCCATGCTGAAGCCCAAACTGTATTTTGTCAATGTCTACGAATTCCTTTATTCTCTTTTCCAGTACTTTTTCTTTCACTTTCAGCAGATGCTCCACCAGTTTTATTCCTCTATAGTTTTCACACTCAATAGAATCTCCTTTTTGATGGGTATCAGTAGGCTCTCTCTTCATTCTGTGGGTATCCACTCTTCCCTCCAGGTGTTCTCCAACATGGTCCATACATACTCAACTCCACCATCTCCTAATGCCTTGACCATCTCAGTAACAATCTTTTTTGGACATTCTGCCTTGCCTATCTTAATATTTTTTATTGCTTCTTCTTCTTCTTAGCTATTCTGTATACCTTCTTCTCCCCTTCTAGTGTATCCATGTCATTATACCAATTTTTAATTGCCTCTTTCTTTGCCACTGCTGTAACTCTCTTTGCCTACTTTTTGGTACACCATTCTTGAATAGTCATCCTTCTTTATCATCCATTCTTTGAAGGCTTCTTTTTTTATTTTCTTTGGTTTGCTGTACATTTTTGTGCCACCACCCTACTTCCTTCTGTTCAGATCCTTGTCTTTTTGTTCTGCCACAAAAGTTTTCTAACTCTTGAATCAGTTATTTCTTCAATACTTTCCAGTAACTCTCTACATTTCTGGCAGTCTTTTGAGCCTCCTGCATCTTTTGTTTCACTGCCTCTCTGTATTTCTCTCGGTTTTTTTCCTAGATTCCACACCTTAATCTTCTCAATTCCCTTCTTCTTTTCCTTCTTTTCTTCCTCTTCTTCTTCATCTCCATTATCAACATTCTATGTTGGTGTTCCTTTGGACTTTGGACTTAGATGTAGTCAATCTGTGTGTTATTCTGGTCAATCTTGTATGTGATGAAGTGATCCTCTCTGATTTGGAACCTGGTGTTTGTCAGGAACAAATCCATATTCTATGCCATTTCTACCAACCTCTCTTTTCCCTCCATGTTTCTTATTCCATAGCCTCTCCCTCCATGTGTCCCTTCAAACCCATCTACTTTTTCTCCTACATGTGTATTTAGGTCTGCACCACAATTAACATCTTACTATCTGGTATCCTTACAATCACATCATGTAGTTTATTTTCAAAATTATCTTTCTTCTTGTCAGAACATCCTGTCTGCAGAGCATAACCAGACACTATATTCAGAAACACTTCCTCATTTTTCACCTTCACAGTCTGACATTTTCTCTACTTCAACCACTTTCTTCTTAAATTCTCTATCTAACACAATTCCAACTCCATTCCTACTTAGTCGATCCGAAGCCCAGTTGAGAAAGGAGGATATTTGCTATCAGGGATTGAAACCCAGGCATAAAACTTTGCAAAATAAGTATGAAGAAGAATCACATGGTATGTCATAGAGCTAGGGTGTAACCCGTAGACGACATGCACTGCTATCCTCTGGTTGATATGAAGAGTTGGCAATGGGTACCACTAGGCCAGCAAAGGTGGCTAAAGAAGAGAACTAGAGCTTGGTTTGGTTTTAATTTTGCATAAAGCTACACAAGTGCTATCTGCACTTGCCATCTCTAACTTAGCAGTGATAGACTAGAAGAAGAGTAGCTAGTCAGCACCACCCACTGCCAACTCTTGGGCTACTCCTTTACCAACAAACAGTGAGATTGACTGTCACATTATAACATCTCCATGGCACAGCTAAAAGAATGAGCAACAGGGATTCGAACACAACATCTGAAGATTGTGAGCAAAGCACCTTAGTCACCAGGCCACTGAAGTTGAGGAACTAAGGATAGTAACATGGAATTTCAATACAATGACTGGAAGAGGTTGAGAACTAGTAGATACACTAGAAAGAAGAAAAGTAAATATTGAGTATGTTCAAAAGACCAAGTAGAAAGGACACAGTACAAAAGAGATAAGTGCAGGCTACAAGCTGTTCTACTCAAAGGAGTCAAAATGTTGTCCTTAAATTATATGTATATATGCAGTTATGTTATAATGGTATTCTTTTAATTAAGTTTAATCTGATTTCAGGAATTCTGCCAAAAAACCCATTTACAAGGCTGTTGGCTGTCATTGGGTAACATTATCAGAAAGCTGAAGGACAAAAACAAAGTAGATCTGGATGAGGTATTAAACCTTGTTGTTTATATTACTAGCAGTTGTGTCACTGGTGATGAGTAATGGTCTAACATAATTTGTTTTTGAAAACTGGTTACACCTTTATAAGAATAAAAACTTCTTTTTTTTACCTTGAAACTTTATTATATTTTATGTTATATTTAGGCAGTACTGTTAGCTCCTTCCAGATTGGTTGAAGTATTGTTGTAGTAGCTATATCTGCTGTAATTGGTTTTCTGCAGGAAAGTAAAAAGCTGTGTGTGGATTCTTTTAGGTAGATAATTATAGTATATCTCTAGAGGGCAGTTACATTCAAAAAGTCAAATTATTTAATTAGAGTTTGACAGGCTTTGAAAAAATGTTTTTTTTTATAATCAAAAACTGAAATTAAATCTTAAACACCCGGACATTTTAACTACATATAAATTTATTATATTTTGAAATTTGCAGAATTCAGTATTTAGCCTTTTAAAATAATAGAAATTGCAATTTATTTAATTTAAGTCTACAGAGTTGATACATTGCTACATTCTGAAAAGGTAATATGAGTTTTTGTTTGAAAGAGCTGAGTTTGGAAAGTGGGAAGTATCAATAAAAAGATACAAATATGGTTTTATTTTCACCAATTATAGATCTGCATTCCAGATTTGTAAATAAGAAAATTAAAAACATTAATTAAAGTAAGTTTAGAAATAAAAAAAAGATAGTACATTTATGTGTAATACAGTTTCTGTCATATAAATGTGCCTTAAAATTTAACTGTTGGAAATATGCTTCTTCTGATGTACAAGTTTCATTATGTTTATTTCAATATGAAAATGATGATGATACTACTTAAGTTTGAATTCATATGAACTAATTTTTGCTAAATTGGTATTTCACTATCATTTCACAACATCTACTCAATAAAAACCATATCTGAGAGATTTTGTTTTTTCTTGTTATTTTATTTTTGTAGAATAAGAAAATAATAGAAATTGTGACCTGGATATACCATAACCTTGATCACCATTTGAATGTAACATCCACAAATGTTTCAGAAAAAAGTAAAGGAGACAAACAGACCATCCATTTACTAACCATGCTGAAGGTATAGATTAATTTTCTGTTTTGTATTTTTTTAAGTAGTTATTATATAGATAAGTGGTTAGTTGAAAGTTTAATTTGATCATTGTTGTGTATGTGTGTGTATATATGAAATCATTTTCTAGTTTGCGAGTTTAGAAAGAACTAGACATTTAAGTCATTTTATAGTTTATACGTTTAGTTGCTCACTCTGAGGAGTGCAATAACTTAGTTGTAGAATCTACTGGGTGAACTACATGTATGCATAAAGTGTAATAATTTCAAATTTTTTGAGGTTATGGGTTATCAAGAATTTCTTGGATATATTGCATTGTAATTATAGCACCTTTTGTGTACGCAGTACAGAATTGTTCAGTCTCGTAGAATACTGTATTAAAGTATTACTTTCTGTGTGTTCAAAAAGTACTTATTAAGTTGAAGAACCTTGGCTGTAAAAAAAGTGCAGCAGCTAGTGTTTTCATTGTATACTTTGTTTTGTAAATCACATTTATTTCAAGTTGTAATGACAATTTTGTATTTAAAATAAGTTTTATCTATATAGATAGTACATTTGTCTTTCCAGAACTTTAATTGCAAATTTTTCAATCAAACACTACAATTATCATAAGGAAGGCCTGTGTATGAGGGGTCTGGATTTCATATTGGCTTTTTCATTCAGAATTGGCCCGGCATGGCCAGGTGGTTAGGGCGCTCGACTCGCAATCTGAGGGTCGCAGGTTTGATTCCCCATCACACCAAACATGCTTGCCCTTTCAGTCGTGGGGCATTATAATGTGATGGTCAATCCCACTATTTGTTTCTAAAAGAGTAGCCGAAGAGTTGGCGGTGGGTGGTGATGACTAGCTGCCTTCCCTCTAGTCTTACACTGCTAAATTAGGGATGGCTAGTGCAGATAGCCCTCGTGTAGCTTTGCGCGAGATTCAAAACAAACAAACACCATTCAGAATCACCTTACCTGTTGTTTTACTTAGTCAAACTTGTTAACCCTTTTCTGACGGGCTCAGTATAATATACACGAGTTAAGTATTTATACTATAACTTTTAATGTAGTAAATGTATCTTCACAAAATTTGGTAAGCTTTTAGTAAATATTGCAAGTCTTTTGTATGCAGAAAATCAGATTTTTTAATGAAGTATTTTTATTATAGGTTTGTTTGTGAAAATATTGAGTCTGTTTCATTGCCAGTCCAAGTGCGAAGTGATTTTCATGTTATAACTACAAACTATTGCTCATTCCAAAAACTCAAATATTATTTGTGTAATCTCTAAAGCATCCTAAATACATTTCAAATGTTTGTTTTCAGTAAAACTATATTTTTTCTGTTATTTTTTCTACCTTAATTCTATGGGGGTTAGTGAATTTGATCAGCCTCATAACCACCATAAAACAAATTAGGAAATAAATATAAATTATGCCTTTTTTTGTTCTGGAATGACTACAAATTATAACACGAAAACACAGATGTTTTGTCTAAATAGCTTAAATCTCATAACATATACATTTATATATATTTATTATTTTTATTATATTGACCTTACAGCCATGCCTGGCTAATAATATAGAAGTTACAATGATGTGGCGCACGTGCACACATGATACCGTATCCACTAATATAAAACTGACCTTTAGTCTTTATGAAATGACCTGTCTTGGCTGTGTTTTAGTAGACTAGTATTTTGTAAAATAGTCACATTTCAATTATTATATATATTATATATGTATATACATTAATATTATTTACAAATAAGTCCTTAAACTTATTTATC
>NW_013666562.1:224612-226266 GCF_000517525.1 Limulus polyphemus | reverse complement strand
AAATATGATTTTAATAATTGTTTAAAGACTAATAACCATCATTTCTTTGACAACTTCGTAGTTTTGCATCACTCTATGAAGTCTTGTATTTTAAATGAATATCCATATTATAGATGCGCATATAAATGGTTTTTGTATATTCCATTTCATCATATCTTTTCCAACTATTAAAAAGTTGAGAAACAAAATTAGTGTAATTAACCTTCTTTGTGAGTATTGCTAGAAGAATAATGATGAGCATATATTTTGCTTGATGAAACAGTGCTGTATAAAATATAACAAATTTGTTTGAAAGTATGTTTCTCTTTATTTAATATGCATGAATTCTAGTTTCTCTTGAGGTTCAGTTTAATTAGAATAATAAACATTTATAAAACATTACTGATCACACGAAGCTAATAGGCAGTATTAGACTATATTTAATTATTTTCTTTCATAAATGTTATACAACAAAATCAGATTTAAGATAAAAACAGCAGTCTGTTACTGTTTATAACATTAATATAAGCATAGTTAATGTGATCTCTAGTAAAATAAGTATAATTTTCAGCAGAAGTTAGGAATATTTTAAAGTCTAAGTACATTTAGCTGTTTGATCTAATCTGGAATCCTTTGAGGGTTTCTTCTGTACTGGTTTTCAGATTTTTCCATCAATTTTAAGATATTTTGTCCCCTTGTTTATAGTTGGATTGTGTTTAACGTAATATGTCATGTATATTTTAGTGTGTATGTTGGTTCATTTATATTACTCTAACCTGTTGATGCCCACATATTACTGGTGAAAATGTAGTTTTTATTGTACACACGTATATTTTCTTTCTCGTTTATCTCTCTTCAGCAGCTTTTATACACTGTTTTAATCGTTTTTTTCTTATAAATTTCAGATTTTATCAAATCGAATTTTTAAAAAATCTGTCAAGTTGTAATACTTTATATGTTTGTCAGTTTTTGACCCATAATGCTTAATTATTACTTGAGTCTTAAAAAGTATTTTTTAATGTAAAAACATATTGCCATGATCTTTGATTGTCTATTTTGAACATGCTTTCTTTGGTGTGTAAGTATAAGTACACGTAGAATAATCAAAGTCTTTTAACGTGTTAGCATATAATTTAAGGACATCAAGACAACTCAGAGTCAGAGCATATTATTAAAATATTCATGTAGCCATCTTTTAAACTCCCTTAAATTTATCGCATCCACCACCTGTTAGAAAAATAAAGGGCTACTAAGATGATACATGTGACAGAAAGGTTGTGATTCAAGGACAGGTTAAGACCTCTGAAATTTGCTCTTGAAAGAAGAAGAGTTATAGTGGGATTTGATTGAGATGTTTAAGATTGTTAAGGGAATTCATCTTTTTTTTTTGTATTAAATGGTGAAAATAGTAGTACTAGGGGACAGAAATATAAATTTGGGGAGGGTAGGAATCATCTTCAACTAAGACAGTTTTATTTTTCTAATGGTGGTTAGCCTTTGGGTATGGTGGATGCAGTTAACTTAAGGGAGTTTAAGGGAAGACTATAAATATTTGAATGTTAAAGGCTGGTTTTAAGTGTTTTATTTTCTCTTTAAAGTTTAGTTTGTGGATGGGATGGTTTAGATGATCCATCAGGTCTCATGTTGTCCTTAAATTATATGTATATATGCAGTT
>NW_013666562.1:212945-223581 GCF_000517525.1 Limulus polyphemus | reverse complement strand
TTATCTTAAAACATAGAACAGTAAATAAAGAAGTAAAGCAAACAGTTATCTCTTCTAGTTGTGACCTTTGTATTCATTTGCTGCTTGTCATAGGTTGCTAAGCCTTATGAACATTCCCACGTGGAGGATGTGAAAAGAAAAATTTTTTATGCTTTATATATACATCTTAAATAACCAAAAAAATCATAAATTACTATATCGATACCATAGAGTTCCACTATAATTTATCAAACTTAGAAAATAAGCTGTATTTCGGTTTAGAAATATATGAAATTTCAAGGTCACTAAAGACTTACCTTATAATTTGAAAATTTGGGGGGGAAAAAATGAGATTAACACAATAACACATCAAATTGGCTGAGAAAATCACTAGAGGGGTCATTCTGAGCTTTTGATTCGCTATTCATGTCAAAAGTAAGTGTATATAAGGGAGCATTTCCAAAAATGGAGAGAGGTGGGCAGGGGCCACTGTGTTTGATTCAGTACATGAGCGATATTTTAGCAAATACAAAAGATAAGAGGATCGTATTTTATATTCTAGTGTGTCAATATCAGTAGTTTGAGTTCCTAATTGATACAAAACTATAGACTTTGTGTTTTGACATTATAAACATCTAATTTGAAATAATGATGCATTCACACACAAAAGTCTATGTTTCACTGTGTTTTTTAATATTTACGTTTAGGTTAAGAAATTAACTAACATATAATAGTAAAATTTGAATTATAATCTACAATATGATACCAAAGTTATTGACATAGATTCATAAAATAGTAATTCAATAAAAGTTTGAATGCAAGTCTTTGACATGTGACCTCTCTTGATAGCGTTAATGCAGTGAATATGGTACACAATGGCTCAATGTCATTATCATCATGTGAAAACTGGCTTTGACTGTAATCGACTTTAGATTTTTTATTTGCAAAGTATTTCACACAAACAACACTTAACCTGCATTATAATTTCTTTAAAAGAAAATTAACATCACACGTAATACAATTTTTATGGGTTTTCTCGATTTATATAGGTCAAAAATACACATTCGCAATTCTTTCAAAACCATAAGCTTATCACTTTGTAAACACTCATTCAGACATTTTCTGCATATTCAGCTAAGTTAGCCTTCATAACAACTTTACATTTACTTTACTTTGCAATAACTTCATAGGCTACTATAAAACCTTTTAGGTACTTTTTCTTTACCACGGGTTTTATTCTTCTTTTTTTTTCTGTGTTCCAACTCGTAAGACCGTGTCACACACTGCACGCTCATAATTGTTTCACACTCTGTACACTATTATAAGTAGTATTACTTTACTTGCCCCCCAGTGGCACAGAGGTATGTCTGCGGACTTACAATGCTAGAATCCGGGTTTCGATACCCGTGGTGGGCAGAGCACAGATAGCCCTTTGTGTAGCTTTGTGCTTAATTACAAATAATAATAATAATAATTACTTTACTTTATTGTTTACTTTTATTAGAGTTACATCTATGTGAGCTTATTTGTCTCACCTTGTAAATTTTTTCAAATAGATCATGATTTATCAATCTAACACACAATGCCTGCAAGAAAGCTTAGCTTAAGTGGCATGCATGAAAATAATAGAATAAGGAAAATACAAGTGAAAGGCATGAAAACTACAGCAAATGTTTTGCAAGTTGCAGCTAGTATATATCTAAATTAGAGCTGTCTTTTTAGTCTGGATGCAAGAAGTTCGATCAGTTTTGATGAAGTATGGTAGATGAAAATAGGTACCCCAACTACATGTACACACACAAAGCAGTGTAATATAAGCTTAAAAATATAGGTTACCCTTTGGAAAGTTATTATTTGTTTCTTTTAGAAGTATTTAAAATAAATATTATTGCAGGCTTTATTATTTTATTAAAGTATTTCTTAAGTTTGTTAACTACAATTTTAGTGATGAGAATGTTATTAAGAATTTGTCAGGAATTGTTCATGTGCTTATTTTCTGTAAATTAGGTTACTCAAAATATTGGTGAGATAGTGCAGGAAAAGTTTCCAGAAGTCACTGAGATTTTTCTGAAGGCTGCAAAAAACAAGAAATTTCCTGTTTATCTTCAAACTTGGGTCATTCAGGTAGAAGAGTTTCTCATTTTTTCAGAAAATGTTATTAAATTGATGTTCTCTAGTGGGTGAGCTATAAACTTATAAACTTGTGATATTAAAATACATGGTTTGATTTCCTGCAGTGGACAGAGTGTGTAGATAGTTTATTGTGTAACTTTGCAGTAAAAAATAAAACAAACAAGTGAAATTAAACCGATGAAATTTTGTGGACTTTTAATTTAAAATCTCTGGAATAACTTATAGTTTATAAAACTTTGTATAATTAATCTTAAAATGTATTGGGAATTGAAACAAGTATTACTTTTAAATTACAATTGAATTGAAATTAATTTTACACCACATGCCACTTTTTTCTAGTAGTTATATGTTTTATAGTACTTGCAAGCCTTGAAATGGATTAGTTTTTATGTGAAAGCTTTAACTCTGGTTTTGTTCAGTTTTTTCTTTTGTAACTAATAACTAGTTAACTTTTGGTTTCTATTAAGTTAGTCTAAGTACATATAACTTTATTGGGATTTACTTTCTATTGGTTCCAAGCCTGTTAAAAAGTACCTTTTAATTTTCTTCATTTTCTCACATTCATAATGTTTAGTTGATTACTCTTGCTTTTTTGTTCATTCTCCTTTTCTCGTTTGTTTCACAATAAATCAGATAATAAAACTATCATTTCTATATCTCTTGACTTTCTTTATGAAGATCTAGTAGTAAAATATATAATGGAATTTTCTTTATTTCTTAAATATTCATCCTTGGTTTTTAATCTGTCTTTTAAAAATAATTTTCCGGTACTGAGAAGTGATATATGTTAAAGCCCACTGATCAGAAAAAGCATAAAAGCAGAGTAAAATAAATAAGCAAACAAGTAGCCTAAAATTGTTTTAAATATTTATGGGGATACTTCTTAAATTGTAGACACTTGTAACCCACAATTGATAGAACTGACTACCTCTTAACTAGAAATGTTCTAGAGTTTACCTTGTTAGTGTTTTTCACTGGCATATACTTGTAAGTTATTTTGCTTTTTATGCATTATTGAGTATAATGTACAGAGATATTTAAGACTTGTGATGAAGCTTCATAACAATGATAACATTGCATTTGATGAATAAAACCTGCAAACCTTTTTATAGAATTCATGGTAGAGCTATCATCTTATGTTAATCAGTTTTTGTAAATCAACATCCTAAGATCATTCATGTTTGACTGTCCTAAAATGCTGATTGAAAGAATACTTTTCAAACTTTCACATTTTACATTCTGTATAAATTTACAAAAAACTGACAAAAATTGTTTTCATGTAATAATGAGATAAGGAATTATGAGTGAAGTAATGAATTGAAATTGTTGATTTTGACTAGCCTCTGTTGTACACTTTAAGTGTATTTTTGTGGTTAGATTTTGGTTATTAAATTGCTTTTGAAATAACATAATCAACTTGTATTTGTTTATGAAAAGATATATAATTCATCGATACACAGTATATACTTGCAACTTTTGCATAATAGTTAAAGCAATAAAGCCTCTTGATAATGATGATGAATATAATGTAGATAATTAACCTTAAAACTATGTTTATAGTTGACTGAAATATTCAGTCTATCATCAGTTGAATCCATTATAATGAAAATATATTAGAAACTTTTGGGGTAAGAAACACTAAAGGTGGGGAATTTGAACATGGCTGATAAAATCAATTTTAAGTGTAGCTCCGTAGATTGTGCGAGTGTAAAAAAAAAAAAAGCATTTTAGTGACTGTCTTGAAAAAATGGCAAGTAAATGCAAATTTTTCTCAATCAAATGTACACATTTTTTGAAGTTTTTAATGTTCAGATTCTTTTAGGACATTTGTGGATTTATTGGCATTATTTATTGACTTTTATACTCATCTGTTATTTAATAGGCTCTTGAAAGGATGAACACTGATAAAATATACCAAGAATTGTGTGATATTCTAAAAGATGCTGGAGAAGCTCTGGAACTACGCATTTCCATTTATAAACTTTTATTTAAACAAAAAGTAGAGAGTGATTTATTTTTTGAAGACTTGAAGGATGTCATAGAAAATGAAGATAAGGGAGAATTTAAGTCTTACATTGCATGGGATATCATTTGTCGAATAGATGAACTACAAGATTATTTAGCTGATCATTTTGTCTTGGAGCATGGAGCTACATTTCAGTAAGTTAAATAGAAGTTAGTTGTATTATCAAATTTTACAGTAATGAAAACAAAACGGAATGGATGTGATAAACAACAATAGCTCTTTCAGCACAGGCTCGGTCCCAAGAACTGACCTTGTAACCATTTTGTGCTTATAGTTTTCATTCTGTAATTTTTAAATTAGTAAGATATCTTCACAAAATTTTGCTGATTATCAGTAAACATTACAAGGCTTTTGTTTGCAAAATATCATATTTTGTTTTATTAAGTTTAAGATTTCTTAAGTAATGTTTTTCTTGTGTATTTTTTCTTTTTGAATGTTGACTAACCAACATGCAAAGTAATTTTGATCTTAATGTTGAAAATACCTTTATGCATAAACAAATTTTCAAATTTCACATGCAAAATCTTTATAACCTCCAAATAATTATCAGACATTTTAAAGAAAAACTTTATATTTTACATGTTATTTTCATTATCAAATCTCTGTACGTCTAAATAGATTAAATCTCATAACATAATGCATTTATATACATTTATTATTTTTATTATATTGACCTTTCAGCCATGCTTGGCTAATGCTGCAGAAGTTGCAAAGATGTGGCACACGTGCACTTATGTTACTGTATCAAAGAATATAAAACTGGTCTTTACAAAGTGACATGTCTTGGCAGTATTTTAGTGGACTAGTATTTGTAAAATAAGGTCACATTTCTGTTATAATATATTATATATGTACATACGTTATGACTATTTACTAAAAAGTTATTAAACTTATTTTTCTTAAGACATCGAACAGTAAATAAAGAAGTATAGCAAGCAATTATCCCTTCTAGTTACGAACTTTGTACTCGTTTGTTGCTTGCCATAGGTTGCTAAGCCTTATCAAATTTCACGTGTGGAGGATGTGAAACAAAATCTTTTTTTTTGAAATAACCAAAAATTATAAATTACTGCTTGGAATATAGCATGAAAAGAATTAGTTTGCTGCCTGAATACTTCAAAGAGAAAGCCACTAGGTAACTAGGGGAACATTCCGAGATTTCGATTGATTATTCACATATTGTAGACAGAATTGTACGTTAGCAAGTGTTTCCAGAAATCAGCAGGGCCACTGTGTTTTATTCGGCAAAATGTAGTGATATCTCGGCAAATAGAAAAGATAGGAGTTTCTTATTTTATATTCTAGCTTGTGACTATTGGTAACTTGAGTTCCTAATTTTTAAGAAACTATAGACTTTGTATTAATAGTTTAATAAAATTTTCAATGCGAGTCAACAAACGTGATGACATGGCCTTTGACCCATGACCCGTATCGATAGGGATAACAGGCTAACTCTAGCATAAAACTAATTATTGGATCAAATATGCACTACTGTTAAAGTTAAAGAGCTTTGAATATTGTTCCTGGTTATAATACAGCTTTGCATATGCCACTTCACCTCCAGTATTATAATAAAAAAACATAGCACTGTCAGTACTGTTGGCAGAATGTAAAATCAAACAACTGAGTTTTTTTTGCCATCAATATGAATAAGCCAACAGCTTACTCATAAAAGTGACAGATGACAAAATGTGAGAGTAAGAGTGATTAAACTGTTGGAATGCTTAGGGAATTTTTTTTAATGATTTTTAGAATATTTTATATTTATGCACTATTGTGAATACGTGTTTTGATCATTTGGTGTTTTTAAAGATGCTGCATTTGTGGAAAGCATATGTGTAAAATATATGAACTTTTACAGTTCCAGTAAGAGTGTGCTCTTAGAGAGGCTGAAGATGCTTTTAGATACCACATCATTGACAGTTGAAAATAAAACTGATCTTGATCTTGAAGGAAAACTAGCATTTGTTCACGGTAATCTACATCTTAGTGATATGCTTGGTGTACACTGGGACTCTGTGAAGATTACCAACGATTTCTCATATTTTGCTGTCTTTAATGTTACCATAAAATTATTTGAACATATGGTTCATTTGTTTGAGACTGGTACTTTTGGAAATGGTAAGTACAATTAGGATAATCTGTTCTCCCATTCATTGTAAATGAATTCTTCGTCTTTCTTGCAAACATAGTTACAGTGTACTCTTTAAACATATTAGACATGCATGTGTGACAGCTGTTTAGCTTTATCCTTTCTTTACCTGTTAGTAGTGGGTGGACAGGTGCAATATTTCATTATATGGTGAAGTCTTTGAATAGGTATGTTAAAAAACATTAGACCAGAAGTTAAGAATGCTTTTTTTTTGCAATCTACATAACATTTAACCCAATAGATCCTAACAGCAAATTTAAAAAATTCATG
Organism: Limulus polyphemus; assembly: GCF_000517525.1. NCBI lineage: Eukaryota > Metazoa > Arthropoda > Merostomata > Xiphosura > Limulidae > Limulus > Limulus polyphemus. The sequence goes on along the minus strand of NW_013666562.1, from coordinate 217,021 downwards.
ACTGGAAATTTGGCACTTTTGTTCAATTTCTCACTTTATGACTATAATAATAAATTATAGATAAATATAAATTCTGTTTGCTTCTCATGAGTAGTCAAGGTGTTTGTGCAACTTTAAACAGAGTGATACTTTTTCTCCTATTTGTGGGCTTTTAATAAGTTGTAACATTTCTACAGTTATACAATTAACTACCAGGATATCACCCTAAAAAAAAAAAATCTAGGAATTTACAGATTTGATGCTGTTTTCTAGTTTTTATGTACAATGTATACTAAGTTTTTAATTATTTTCACAGTTAATCATAGCTGTGTAAAGGCCTTGAAAAGAAATTAATCTTGTAGATCAACTGAGAATAGCCAGCTTTTATGAGACTTGTCCAGCTGGTTGAACTTAAAGGGAAATTGATCTCAAGTTTTGTATTTTTATTCATGAGATATGGTATTGGCCAGGTATTTGTACTTTAAAGCTCAAAATGAAAAAAACTGAACATAAATTTGTCTTTTTGGTTATAGACAGCTGGTTTGTTTCATTAGTGGCATCTAAACATTACTTGTTTCAGGGGACAAAATATCCAGGTTTGAATCCTAATTTGCGAATTAAAACAACCCCAGTTGCAAATCATTTTCCATTGTGAGTTATTCCTTTCTCTTGTAGGTTGTCTTAGACACTTTTAACAACACAGTGAAAGTGTTTCAGTTTGATATACCAAAGCCAAAGCTGATGTTCGTTTCACAGAAATTTACACCAAATGGTACATACAGTATTTTCACACACTGCCATGTGCAAATCACGTACACTTTATAGTAGTCTGTTCATGATGTTTGGAATGCGGCCATTTGGAGCCCGCAGCCTAGCCAACTAGACTAGAAAAGTATATACACTGAACATATACACTAAACATTTAGCACTGAGCCAGTTACAAACTTTCTCAATACAAGTCCAGGGACTGACAACATGACCATTTTTAGTTGTATTTAGTTTTAATACTACAACTTTTAATACAGTTTGTGTATATTCACAAAATTTGGCAGATTTTTGGTAAACATTACAAGTCATTTGTACCCAAAAAATCAGTTTTTTAATGAAGTATCATTACTAACGATTTATCCATGAATATATTAAGCCTTTTTTGTGACCACTCCAAGTGCAAAATGATTTTTCATGTTAAGATTAAAAATTCTGTTCTTCATCTCATGTTCTTCATCTCAAAAATCTCTAAAACCTTCTAAATAAATTTTATTTTATTTTCTCTATGTTAACTCTATACAAGGTTGGCCAATTTGTATGACCTCATAACCACAAAAAGAAAAAGTCTAAATAAATCTAAATTTTCCTTTTTTTTTCATTCTAGAATGACTTCAAATTGTAACATGAAATTACATTTGTTTATCATAAGTAGCTCTAAACTCGTACAGTATACATCTATTTATACTTAAATTTTATTGTTTTATTGCCCTTTGAACCACATCTAACCACTAGTACTATTAATTCCATTATAATACAAGTTCTAAATCATTTGGGGAATGTGTCTTTCAGTACAAGCTTTGTTTCCACAGGAAACACATCGACTAGCTTGAATGAATTTGTAACTTCTCTTGTTGCATAGTTAGAAAGTGAGAAAAATTGTGATAGTTATGGGACATTGTCTGCTTTTCTATTATTCTGTTATTATTCTATGTTCTTTGGTGCATTATTTAATTAAATAAAAATTATTTAGTGCACCACAACCATTATATAAAAAGTAGGGTTAAGTGTCATCAATAGATGACAGCAAAAAACACACAAAAAAACAGGTTATTACTTTATTTCTTGTTTTTCAAGTTTATTCTTTATTTTTATTATAAAAGTAAGTAAAATTTAAAAATAGGAAACTCTTTAGGTTAGTTAAAGTTAGAATAGGTAAAATGAATAATAATATAATAAAAAATGTTGATGAGGAATGCATGCGAGCAGCTTGGAGTAGCTCGTGAGTAATGTAATTCAATAGGGTAATATGAGCCGGAAATTAATATTTTTCTTTACAGAAAACAATGTAATATAATATTCCAGTTGATAGATAAAAACCTTGGCTTTCCCTTACGAAAATGTCCTATAGAAGTCCTATAAAAAAATCCTTTAAGTAGTCCTATAGGTGTAATGTAATAAATTGAAACATGACAGTCCTATAGGACCCTATGTTTATAGGATTATTTATAGGAGATTCTATAATGTTTTTAAGACAGTACTGTAAGATTTGCTTATAGGACATATTATAGGATTGTTTATACAGTGCACTATAGGATTTGCTTATAGGACATATTATAGGATTGTTTATACAGTGCACTATAGGATTTGCTTATAGGACATAGTATAGGATTGTTTATACAGTACACTATAGAATTTCTTATAGGATTGTTTTTAGGACATAAAATAGAATTTACATAACACATCCTGTAGTTAGACCTGCAGAATTGTACCATCAAAATTTTATAAGTAGGTGTGTAGACATCTTAAATGCACACAATGGGTTTATGTGCCTACTTATAGTATTTATCAAAATCAAGATTTATACTTGTCTTAATATCATAAGTTCAAATTATAAAGTTTTAAAAGAGTGCTTGTAGGAAATGTTATTATATGTATTCTCAGTTTCTTATACTTATCCTAGTTCATTTCGTTCATGATAGTCTTTATAAAAAAATCAGTAATTTATGTAAACAAATTAAATAATAAGAGAATTAAAAAGAACTGAAAATAGCCAAAATTGAAGATTAAAACAAAAAATATTTTAGACTGTGCATATTGAAGGTTAAAGATTGATTGAAATTATCTCTCATATTTCCATAATATGCATATTATTGATACTCGTAACTTTACAGAGTTTAAATGTTTTGTTTAAATTAACCCTACCAGTACCAAAGCAACTTTGTCTTGCCCTTGAGCAATATCACAGGATTTAATTTAAAAAGTATAGTAAATGTACATTAGCTCATATTCCAGATTTTTTATAAACATATTGTTTCTTTTAAATCATTTCATTTAATGAAATTTAACGGAAAAAAAAGTTAAAATAATCATTTTGTCTTCAAATAAGTGCCCTCTTTAGTAACAATGTAGTCTTTAAAAATAGCCTACTTAAAGTGTAAGTAGGTTACATAACTTGTTAAATTTCGTTAAAACCAGTACATGAAATACTTTGGAAGTTGGCATGTACTTTCCAAAAACTTGTTTCAGGAAAATAAAATATTCAATTTTTTGTTTTTATGTGTTGTGAATTTCGAAATAACCCTTCTACTTGTACATAAGACATTGATGACTTTACAAAGTTGAAATTTGTTGTGTGTGTGTATATTAATACAAAAATAATAACAGGTAGTTATTTATCACAGGTTATTATTATTATGCTTTAAGTTTGTTTCATAACATTTTAACGTGTCAGCTTATGAAAAACCATGTGAGAAATTAGGAACATACCAAATGAAAACAATACTTACTTATAATACTATCAATGATGTCTTCATCATGTGGTTCTTTCACTTCTTTTCCTTTTTGTGCATTTGACTGAATTCCTGTCAGTGATGTTTTTTGATAACTCTTCTGGCCTGTTAAAAATTCTTAGCATGTCTTACACTAAATTTGTTATGTCACAATGATTGCATAACTAACTTCTTCTTTACTATTTTAATTTTGCTACTGAGGTCAACCATTTCCTGTAAAAATTATATATGAACTAGAATTACAAACATGTTTTAAAAGTGCCAGTAGTTATATGTATTATCAGTTTCTTATATTTATCTTAGGTCATTCCAATTCTGATAGAATGTATAACAGATTACAATAAATTTGCTAACAAACAGAACAGTTAATGAAATATTGGTAATGGTTAGTTTATGATGTTCAACACAACTATGGGAGAATGATAAACTAGTGAAATTATATCAATTTTGAAATTAAAACTGTGCGATAGTAGCATTTTTATCATTATTATCAATGTTATGATAAAAATGCTACTATCGCACAGTTTTAATTAAGATACGAATAAAAATATGTAATTATTATATTATATTATTTATATAATTATTATATTATATTATTTA
>NW_013666562.1:205141-212016 GCF_000517525.1 Limulus polyphemus | reverse complement strand
TTATTATATAATAACATATAATAACATGCACTTGTGTAAGTAATGCAATAGTTTCAAAGGTGTTTTAAGTTATATATATTACCCACAGATTAGGATTACAGTTTACTATGTTTCATGTAATTGGAGACAGCTATTTAAATCATTAAAAATTGGTCGAGTAAAAATTCTGTTACGACTACAACATAAAACAGTGTATAAATATAAAACTTTATATTTATTTCCAAAATAATTTTAAAAAGTTTGTATCTAGAAGAACTTCATTAGATAACATTTTAAAAAAATACAACTTAAGAAATCTGTTTGTTTTTAGTTTATTTCAGTGGAGGATATTATAATCGATACATTTGAAATTATATTGTTAACACGATGAACATATAAGTTTTAGATATCAAAGTTATCATATTTCAATAAAATTAAGACTGGGTTATATAACAATGAAACATACCCCCCACACTATCATCAGTCCTAAGTATTGTAGGTGAAGATATGATTGACAAACCATACATTTTTCTAGTAATTACAGAATTATCAGGCACACTATCATTCTGTATCCAGGATTATTGACACATTTTTTTAGAAAGTTCTTGCTTTAGTTCTTTACTTGACTCGACAGGTCTGGTAAATCTTTATACAAAAAGTATTTATGCTAAGTATCCAAATTACAACTGTATTTTAGAAAATTAATTAAACAACAAAATTATTTTATCTTTTAAGCACAGTTTTGAATAATGTAGATAAATTATGCTACTATCATCTTACCACTAGTTGCAAAATCTTTGTTTATCCAAGAAAATTACAAATATAGCTTAACGTGACATTATAAATTGATTAATAGTAGAATAAACAGAAAACAAAAATAAGTCTGACAAAAAACAAGAAAATGAAAACTTAAAATTTACCATCTACAGGTTGCAGCATTTGCCTGAACTTTCTGTCTGGAGATGTTTGTTATCTTCAATTAAGATTGCATTTGTTTATATATTTTCTTCTTTAAAAGTCAGAGATTCCAAAATGCTTCCATTACTGTCATAAGAGATTTAAGATAATAGAGCAAAAGCAATGCATAAAATCATATTGTATATAAAAATGTGTGTTAAGAAAATACCATTTCATTCATACAGTAATACTCCAGATATCTTTAAAAGTATATAATATAATAAGACTAAGCAATAAGTTGTGTATATTTTTATTTATGTAAGCTATATCACAAAACTGCAAGCAGAGTTATTACATTTAAAGTACTCTTTTTTTCTTTTTTAGCCATTCCATCTTTGATATTTACATAGTGTTGGAAATTTACATTTTTAGCAACTCGGTATAGTGATGTTATTGAATCTGCAAACCAAGTAGTATTTTATTCAGAATTTTGCAATACACCTACATCCATATTTAAATAACTGGATTTCTTCTTTTACAGTTCTTATACCATGGCTGTAGCATACTTTTTTCTTATTTCTTTCATCACACTTGTACCACAGTGAAATAGAAAGAAATTAATTAAAAACAAAAACAAGAAGGCAGAAAATAAGCATATAATAATTACAGAATTGAAGTAAAACAAAACTATTGTACATTTCACAAGTACATAATTTATTATCACCATGATTTTGCCAGTAAAGGCATCATCAGGCGTCATTTACTGGCGAAACTATAGTCGTAATAAATGATGAATTTGTGAAACATACAATTGTCATGTTTTCCTTCAATTCTGTAATTATGGAGTTTCACCAAGTACCAACGGTTTCAAGTATCAGTTACATATAATAATTAAAATAAGTTGGAATAACTTTACAAACAGGCATATTGTGATTATATAAAGTCTCTTTGAATAATTACAAACTTTTTTTAATACATCGGTTTCACATTTTATTTAACAAATATGTCAAATTTAAATTCTAAAGATTGAACAAATAATTCTTGAGGTTGATGATCATCTTCACTAATAGTCTCTGATTCACCTGAATAGTACAAGCACTTCTTGTTTCTCCTTTTTTGTAGGAGTGTCTTCATTTTTATATCCATACTTAAGTATTAATGTAGCTTTATGGGAGACTTCTTTTCAGGAGCCTTTAAGTTTAAGTAGTACTAGTAAGACATATGAAGCAAGTTTTGTCGTAAATCTTACTCTTAGTATTACAAAGTCTTATTAGTAAAAACTAATACTACTAGTACTAGTAACAGTCAGAAAAATATGCTGTATCACTATCTTGTATTAGTTGCAGAGTTAATATATACGGGTGTAAAAGTCGGAGACACAAAAAGGTGATAATGTGCATTTTTTGCAATATATCCTATATTTTGTGTTGAAAAACTAAACAAACTCATATTTAGTGATACTTTTCTCTTCTAACTAAATTATATTTACAGGTAAAACGTAGCAAGATGAATGAGATGGCAGAACCCAAAAATGACACACAGAGACAGAGAATATATAGGATCAATGTATCATAGAATTGTTGCCAAATAGAAAAGTTTTATATGTCATGATAGATTTTAATAAATAATGATTATTACTGAAGATATTTATTTTTCTTCATCACTTTGTGTATGTCAGTTATCGTGTGCGTTAAGTTTCTGATGCATCAGTCTGAAAAACTGCTAAGACTAATTAATTGCAGTAAATATCAATTAATAATATTTTAAATGTTTATATATTCATAGAAAGTATAATATAACTACATCTTGCTCAGAGTAAACCCCTAATACAACTACATCTTTTTCAGAGTAAATCCCTTTTGTACGTCTCCAACCTTTAGTATTTCCTTTAATAATAATAATACTAAATAATATAGTAATACCTAATTCTGCATTAAAATTAGAAATTCAATAATTGTACTCAAGTTGTAAAGTCTGATTTAATCTACAATTAATACAACTAAGTTTTAAATTTTTGTATTCATAAACTAACCACAAAGTAATGTAGAAGCTAAAACACTTACCAACTGCCAAAATATAAGCTGCACAGGGAGTCCACTTTGGATTTTTCGTTCTTAGTTCACCTTTGGTTTTAAACCACCATCTGGCCATTGAAATTCAATTACACTCTTTTTACCAACGTCTGAAACACCTAGTGTAAAAGTCCTAATTCGACAGTGTTGTCTTTAAAGAAATCAATTAAAACAAATTACTTTTTATCTAACATTTTCAACGTTCAAAACGTCACTTTCCAAAGTTCCATCTGATTAGTTAATATGTGATCACGTGGCTAATGGTGAAATCAGAAAATACCTTCATGCATTAGAAATCTGTTAGTTAACAAAACAATGTATTTAGATAAATGTAAAATTACATTTAAAAAGATGCCAAGCAATATTTTCTAATTGCTAATCAAACTCTGTATTGATTAGCAGTTTCTGCTAATCAAATCCACCAAACTATTTTGTCACCTGTGTTTCCAAATATTTTTTCTTAATTATGTTTGTTTTTATTCTTTTTTAATTAATATCATTTCCCAGTGATGTGTGACTGGTCTGTTGATTGGTATGTTTCGTACTTCCTGGTCATTTTGCTTCTACCCATTTCTGCAATTTTACATGTTTTACACTCTTGTAATAATTAAATCAATTCTATTATCACAGAACTAAGGAAATTCTTGGATGATAAACTTTACTTCTTTGTGGAGTTTTCTTATATGATATGGAGGAGACTTTCAAACCTGGAAATATTTTATTCAGTAATTTAATTTTATGTTGTGCCAAAAAGTTAGTGATTATGGGTAAACTTAATTTGTTTCCTGCCTCAAATTATTTTCTGAATGTTTTAGAATAAAGAAGTTTTGTTGTAACATATTTTTCATAATGTGTAGCATGTTAATTCTGATGCCAATAAGTTTACTAAGTAGAATAAATATGAATTGTAGCTTTATAACCAGTTTCTTTGGTGTTAGAGTTAACTTACTGGGTTTATTTTCCTTGTAACATTCTTGCTTTTATCTGTGGCTGTACCTTCAATTTTAATTCTAGTTTTCATATATGCTAATGAAATAAGTCATTTCTTTTGTGTATGGATGTAGTTGATATTTTTAAAAATCATGCTATGAATTCAGTTGGGTGTATAAAGTTGAATTGTTTTAGGTAGAAAATAATGGTATAGACCATTAATAAGTTTCCTTTTTTGTCTTACATTATTTGTAAGTGGTTTATGTAGTAACTGCTCTTACTTCTTTCAGTCTCTCTTTCTCTGCAAAAAACATTTATATTATAAATTATCCTTATTTTTCTTAGATTGGAAGACTTTAATGGACTTGCCGATGCGGGATTCCTTCTTTGAAGAGCCAGTTTTTTTTATAAAGAAATGGGTTAAACAGTTTTTTCTATTCTTCAGTAATAAACCTGAAAAGGATACTTCACATATTATAAATGAGAAGTTAAAGTTTCTAAGATTCCTTCAAGAGAATATTAAGAATTGGCATCACAAACTTTTCCATTCTGATAGATTAGAGATGCCATCATTGTTGCATTATTTGAAATTATTGGGTAAGTTCTGTTCTATAAGAATTAGTTTAATTTAATCATTACTGTTTAAAGTCTGTGTGAAATGTTTTGTATAGTTGACAAGCTTTGTATTTGTGAAATATGATAATAAGGAAAGAAAACTTGTGCCTTCTTGGTTTAATTTTTTTAAATTGAAATTCTGCAAGTTTCAAAGAAATGTAATAAGTGTTTAAGTTTTCAGCCACATCAGTGCAAAGGTTTTCTTTTTGAAAGACATGCTTATTTTTTATGGTTTATATCCACACAGTTTCTTCCTGAAAGAATTATAACAGTGAATTTCTTTAAATGTCAGTATACAGTACAGAGGGTTGTTTATGATCTATGGTAAAACTTACACATCCAGTCACTTTGTCTCTGGCTATCCATGTGGCCTGTGACTACTTGACAGATTAAAAGATCTGACCCTCTTGTTGCAATTGAGTTGAAGTGTAGTGAGTTGTAAACATATGTGTCCTTAAAATTGACCTCTTTTGGGAGGGTTACATTATAGGACTTTCCAATGTCCGATGCAAATTCTTTTATCCTGTAACCATAACTACATACCATGAGGAAGTGCCATTTCAGTACAGAATGAATGTCAGAAAGGTTTATTTCCATCAAGATGAAGTAACATAACCAGGTAAACATATCAGTTCCTCTGAAAGATAAATAAATTTATGCCATTTCCTTTTCAAGTCTCTTTCATAGCTTTCTGTGCCTTTTTGTTGCTCAGATAGAACCTTAGTAGTTTTTAACTGTGTATACTGATGAACTTTAGAAAGTGTTAAAAAGAGGGGACAGCACTGACCTCAGAGTATCGTGCTGTGGAAATAATTGGGATCATAACAAAGAACATCATTAATGGTGGAAGAAAGTAATTTAAAGCTTAGCCATTTATTGTAATATTACTATAGATCGTGAACAACCTTCTATATATATATATATACATCTACCAAGCAGCTATTCTATACAGGAAATATTTAGTTTCTTGATGTTGGAGTGAACCTCTGAAATGGTGGTGATGGTGATCAAAAGGCATTTTGACAAATTATCTGATAACTATATATTTAATACTAATTCAAAAAGTAATTCGTATAAAACAAAAATAAAGCAGGGATCTGTATACTTAGAAAAAATATATTCTTTGAATCACCATCTGCATTAGATGTGTATTATGAAAATACTGTTTACTTTACTGTCCAATAATATCCTTCATGTCTAAAAAATGTTTAATTTTTTAAAAGTCTTGATTGGAACATGCTAAAGCTGGTTTAAGTCATGTGATAAATTCAGTTTGGGGTGTTGCTTTTTGTAGAAGGTCTATTAAAGAAACTTGTCTACTGTTTCAGGGGGCAGTGTATTTTACTTTGTGAATAGAGGAACTGCTTTATGACTGTCACATGGTGCAAAGACACTTCTGGATTCTCATGACCCAATTATTTGATTGTTTTTTTTCAGAGGGAGGGTATATTGTGAATGCAATTTAACAATTTTAAACCAGATTTGTTTCAATTTTGAAGGAACCAAAATGTGTTTTGGGAGTTTCATTTTATTTTTCAGTGCTATTTAGTTGTTTCATTTAAAATTTTTCTTTATTTCACAGCCCAGTTGCTTACTACTATTTGATCAGTTATTTTCTTGTTTATATTTAAATAGTTTTTGTTTTTTTTTAACTTGAACTCTGTAACGTGTCTCCTTTATTCTTCTTTAACAAATCACTACATATGTCCTTTTCCATAGTAGGTTCTTAAACCTCTAGTTGTTGCAAAGATGGAATAACTTTGTGCTAGGTTTAACCTTGAAACTACCACAGGGGTTATATTTTTCCAAAATTATGAGGCATGTATACCAGAAAAATTTGCTGTTTTGATAAACAAAAGTAATAACTGTGTTTTACCAGTATTCTCATTAAAAAAAACTTGTTTGCAGTGTTACTTTATAGATGCAAGTAATTTGTGTTATAAAATATTTTTGTATATTTCACCAGGAAGAGATATTGGACTCTTTACATTTCAAGATATCAAGGAGTATGCTGAAATTATTTTTAGACAGCTTCAGAAAGAAAAACAAGATTTTTATTATAATACAACAAGAATAATAGAATTAGTTGATTTGAACTACAGATTTCCAACAATAATAGGATGGCCTCTTCTGTTGAAGTTTAATGCTCTACTAGGTGTGTCACCACAGGTATATACTCACGCACACTTCAGTTTTAAGTCCAATCAAGAAAAAACATTCAGTGGAAGTTTCTTTCTGCTACCAAGGTAAGATTTTCCTTAAGATAGTAGCTCTTTCCTGATGTATAACACAGGAAAGTTTAAATTATAGGGGGGTTTTCCTTTCCTTAAAATTTATTTTTGAACAAAATAATTTTTTTTTTATAAAACATAGAAAAATTAA
>NW_013666562.1:142693-204261 GCF_000517525.1 Limulus polyphemus | reverse complement strand
AATTACCTAATCTCAACAAAAATCATGTATAAAACTGGAAACTTATGGTTATACCTGCACATAATTACCTAATCTCAACAAAAATCATGTATAAAACTGGAAACTTATGGTTATACCTGCACATAGTTACCTAATCTCAAGCAAAAATCATGTATAAAACTGGAAACTTAATGGTTATACCTGCACACAGTTACCTAATCTCAAGCAAAATCATGTATGAAACTGGAAACTTATGGTTATACCTGCACACAGTTACCTAATCTCAAGAAAAATCATGTATAGAACTGGAAACTTATGGCTATACCTGCACACAGTTACCTAATCTCAAGCAAAATCATGTATAAAACTGGAAACTTGTGGTTATACCTGCACATAGTTACCTAATCTCAAGCAAAAATCATGTATAAAACTGGAAACTTATGGTTATACCTGCACACAGTTACCTAATCTCAAGAAAAATCAAGTATAAAACTGGAAACTTATGGTTATACCTGCACACAGTTACCTAATCTCAAGAAAAATCATGTATAAAACTGGAAACTTGTGGTTATACCTGCACATAGTTACCTAATCTCAAGAAAAATCATGTATAAAACTGGAAACTTATGGTCATACCTGCACACCTAATCTCAAGAAAAATCATGGATCTAATTTGGAGAAGGAAAGTTCATTAACTTGTGACTGGTTAAATAAAAGACGCAATGTTGAAGCTCCAGATAATAAAACACTATTTATTAATCCATGGAAGCAAATAGCTTGATACAAAAATAAAAGAACAAGTAAAAAAGAAAATGCCAAAAATTAAGACTAAATGACTAAGTTATATAATTTCCTGGACTGGTCAAACTACCACAAAAAGTAACACTTCAGGTTGAACTTGTCATATAACCTCTATGAGATTTAGAGGTTTCCAGAATCAACACTTAGAAAATTTAATTTTTTTTTCGTATAGTAGATAAATATAATAGATATGTAGTACCTGCATACTACAAAACATTTGTTTTAGCCATTTTTTAGGTACTGATATATATGATTAGTAGCTTTTAACAGCTGGAAAAGAAAGGAATAATCCTATCCATTTCTCCCACTTCCTTTTTACCACCTTTGTGACCACCCACTGCATTGTCTCTGGTGTTGGCATTCCTCTGGATTCTTCACTGTATTTTATCCCCTTTGTTCTTCTAATGGAGTATGGGAGCCCTTGCCAGTTTCTAGTTCTGAGCCACTGGGGTGGTGAACTAAGGAGGAATCCTTCTGAGTGGTGTTGCTTCTATTCAGTAGAGGGAATTGGGGCGATGGTGTTTTGCTGGTATTGATGCCATGCAGTCCTCCAATCATGTGATCTACCTCTGTGCAGTGGGTCATGAAGGTTGATGTTGCACTCAGCTTCCGTGCAGTTCTATCCCGAGTGTGAGGTTACTTATATTTTCTAGATGCATTCCACTTCCGTGTGGTGGGGCCGACTTGGAGGGTGGGGGTGAATTCCAACTTCTGTGCTGCCCAATCTGGGGATAATGTTGCGCATATGTACAATTAAGTATGCTCCACCTCCAAGCGGTGGGTCCCGGATGTTGATGTTGCACCCAGCCTCTGTGCAGTATTATATGAAGGGTGAGGTTGCTTATATTTTATAGATGCAATTCACTTCCATGAGGTGGAACCCAGAGTTTGCTATTGTATTCCAGCCTTTATGCAGTACTATCCAAAGGATGATGATGTTTTGAAGTAGATCCTTCACATTGTAGTTCACCCCTTTGATTGGGATCTCTCATCCTACCATCACCTGGATGTTGGTTCCCAGTGTGTTGTTTTTTTATTAGAGCTGGACCAATCAACATAAATCCTCACTCATGTTGGTTGTGTTTCTTCTTCCTCACTCAGTGTGTCCCAGAGGTTGATGTTGCACCCAGCTTCTGTGCAGTTCTGTCTGGAGGGTGCAGTTCCTATATATTTATAGAGGTGATTCACTTCTATGCAGTGGGACCCAGAGGGTGGTGTTATGGTCCAGTTACTGTAAGGGACAATGATTCTCACTCTTGCGCTCCACCTCAGGTGTTTTCACTGCCTGATGCTGATGTTGCATACTAGGGTGCCAGTCTGATTGAGTTTTAGTTTGATGTGACCTGCCACATCTCTTCCTACCATCAATTGGATGTCAGGTTCCCAGACATGTGGTTGGTTGTGGATTTGCACACGTGTGCCCATTTCATAGATTGGTTTGCACAGTATACACTTCCATTCTACTTAACTTGAGTTGAAGATGGTGTGAATCCTCCTCTTGCCATAGGTTGGAGGTTCTATTCTCAATGCTGATTGGTTTTGGACTGGAGTTGACTGGCCATGTATGGTACATCTTTCCCTAGCCACTCTACACCTTGGGGCACTTCCATTTTAGCTATCCCCACATTTCTGCCTGGAGATAGTTCTTCTACACCCATTCTTCTATGAGATTGAGATTCCAGTATACTTAGGTTCAGATTCTGACCCACCTGGTATTTTCTCCCCCTTTTGGTTGTGCTCATTCTTTGTTTCACCCGTGTATGCGTCACATATTTCCACACTGAATGCAGAATATACATGGTACAAAAGTGTTGCTGTCTCACACGTGTGGTACTCTCCCAACAGGGATTGCACTTCATGGGTGTTCTTCGGATGCTTTTGAAGGGTACCTATTTCTTTCCCTTGCACTGGTATTTCCATCTATTCAATGTGGGACTCTAGCTATACATGTGAGAGGAGGTAATGTACTGTATCAGAAGTTATTATATTCTTATACTCAAAATAGATTTCCAATAGGTACTTACCCACTGAAAACCGGTGCTTTCTTTTCTGCCTAATCTCAAAGTGATAGTTCAGTAGAATCAAATAGAGGGAGTCACATGCATCAGGAGGGTGTGTCACACTCCTATTGTTAGAGGGTTGTTGTATGAGGATTTACGTGCAAGACGAGAGTTGGATATGTAATGTGTCTATCCACAGTTGCTAGTAATTCTCAGTAAATGGATTTTAGAAGAGGATTAAGAAATCTGAACTTGGTGTCAAAAAGTGCCTATAGGAATTAAATTTAGCTTTAGCAATTGTACAAGTTTATCACTTTGAGTTAAACACAAAATATTCACATGCTTGGAAATGACAAGTAACTGTACTAGATACAAGCTTTTTAGCTCTAATGGGAAAAAAAATCACCATAAAAGGGGAATGTGAAGTCTTATTATAATGAAAACAAGGACGGTGGCCAGGATGGAAACAAAGTTATATGAGTCAGGCAATTTGGAAAACACTTATTTCATCACGAGCAAGGTCTGAAAACTACTTGTATATCAAGATATTTTAGTACAAATAAAGTAAAATCAATATTTTGTACTAAAATATCTTGATATGCCATGTTGTCAGACTTCATTCATTGATGGAATAAGTATATTTTGAAATGTTTGACTCATGTAAATTTTTGTATTCTACCCTCCCTCTTTGCCTTCACTTACAAGATCAATATACGTTTAAATAATATCAAAGGTATGTTAGTCTACCATGTGTTGAGGATTAATTGCACTTTATAAGAATGACGTTCTTAGTCCTGTGTCGCACACGGAACTACTTCTTCCATTGTCATTTGTGCTCACTTTGATGGCCATGATTATTGGTTGGTTGCATAATTTTCATTGTAATGAGCTTCTGTGAAGGATAGTGAGGTCAATTTTAGACCACACATTTTGACGAAATTTCTTTAGACCCTCAACTGTACATAAGAGATTGCTTCTAAAACCAAGTTTAATCAGATCAAAGGCATTTAATTTTATTAGAGCTGCATCAGGGGCTTTAACAGGTATGGGGATGAATGTTATTGCATGATTCCAGTGTCTTCAGCCATCTTTCTAATTTAATCAGCTTTTGATTATAGGGTGCAGATGGAAGATTCTGAACATTTGTCTTATAAACCATCACATAATTCATTACAGTGAAGTGTGTTCTTTCTTAACCACGTACTCCAAATATATAGGTCCTAAACCTGTCACCTGTAGTACCATGGCTCACTTCTGTGGCAATGCAATACTGCTTTTATATATGCAAAATGTTCTTGTAAAGTGTGATCAACACCTTCCCATTCTGTGTTTCAAAATTGAAACGGTATTAAACCCATTCTATATCTTCAAAAATCTCATAAGAAAACAATTATTATAGCTACGAAATAATAATACTACACCGGTTTTCACAATAATTAATTACATTATATATTTGCACACTAATAGAATATCTGTTTAGAAAAAAACTGCCAATAAAAATAATTACTAGATCTTTTTTGTATTTGTCTTTTATAATCAGTTAAGAGAAAGTAATTCATTTATTTTGTCAGTTGTCACCAAACCAGCTTTCTGTTTAACAATGCAATAGAAATCACAAGAAAATTTTCAATATAATTGTGAAGTAATTTTCTATATATATATTTGTTTTTAATTTGTGGTAATAAGAACACAAGTTTTCCATTTATTTAATCCTGTAGCTCTGAAGTAAACAACATCTAATATATTTTAAAAGTCCTAAAGTAATTTTTCAACAGAAATTTGATTTTTAGTGCAGGTTTCACTGTGACCAATCAAGTGATGCTGGATGTTCCATACATGACATGGACTGGTATTCAATCCAACCAATCATTATATATGTCAACCCAATGGGAATTTACACTGGATGTAGTGAATAGACACGAGTATAAATTATCTGTTAAAGAGCCTAAGAAGGAGCAGGAATATTTCAAAGTTTTGTGAGTTTACATGGAATATATTGTAATTGCTATTAAAATGAAAGAATATGAGTTTAGTATTTTAAAATGTTCTTAACATTCTGAAAATAAAATCAGAGTTTAACTTTTTTTTATGGATTAGAGAAAGTGTTTCCTTATTTGCAGTAAAGTATTGTAAACATAATCAGTGATCGCATAAATTCAAGTTATTAATAGTCTAACCTAACCTATCTTAAATCATAGATTTGAACATAAATTTTTTTTAAGGAGAATATATCACTCTGCCATGTAATTTGTGTCTTATAACTTAAAAAATGTTTGGTTCAAAAACAAATTTGTGTTAAAGAATATATAAAGTTTACACATTAGTGTTGGCATGTAGATATGATATACTGATAAATTGCTAATTTACTTTTTTCCTATTTTGTATTTTCAACTTAAATGGAACCTTGTGAGCATATGAGCTATAAATGGCCAGATCAGAAGCCCCCTAAGGTTCAGTCTTGAGTTTGAATTTTTGACCAAACAGAGGGTACCCAGTCAGTAACACCTACTGCCACAAGGGCTTTGAACCAAACAATGGAATTGACTGTCTGTCTTACAGTACACTAACAACTGAAAGTGCTCAGTGCCATTGCAATAGGAATAAAGGTTCAGGCTGGAAATACTATATGCTGTTTAAAAGTTGTTCAATGTTTCGTTTATTTTATGAAACGTATATCTGAAAATGTAATCACATAATAGATTGCAGTCTTATATGTATTTTGTTGAAATACATGAATGGAATGTTTCTTATAATTGGAGACTTTGTGATGCATTATGTTGTTATATCAAAGGGGGAAAACTTTTAGAATAACTTTAGTGCAGCTCATTTACCTGGTATTACTAACTATTGAAATTCATTTATATGATAGGCGTCATTGACTAGGTTATTTTCGTAAAGTTTACTGCAGTTCCTGTTATTTTCAAGGATATACCAAAAATTAATTGGGGCTCTCAAGTTTGCCCATTTTTTTATTTGTAGATCATGTTTAATGATTTGTAGTTTAGAGAATTGTCTACTTATGGCTTTTTTTTTCAAGCTATACTTAGATTATGTGAAACTTCTTTCAATGGATATAGTATTCCATGATTGTATTTGTATGAAGAATTAAGAATAAGTTTCTCTGAAACCAGTAATATACATTTACAATCAGAAACATAAGTTGTATGTTATGATCAATATAATTATTTTGGTTTACCCAACGGTGTAAAATAATAATCTTCACAGAACTGGGGCCATTTTTCATTTCCCAAAGTAAATTACACTTTGCCCCATCAGCCATCTTACTTTAATTATCCTTAAAAGGAGATCCCATAGAAAACCTCACAAAAAGGGGTAGAGCTTATAAAAATTTCATCTAGTATGCTTAAATATTTTATAAGTGTGTAGTATTCGGTATCAATGTAAAGGTAATTAATAATTGTTTTAAAAGTAGATAACTGCAAGCAAAAAAGTTAAAAAATGGGATCAAGAAATTAATGTATGATCCATTGGAAACTAAAGTTATGATTGGTAAAAAAAATATTTATATTATTATATCATATTGCTGTCAAATATCTTGGAAAAACTACATAATAAAGGAAATACTGCACAAAACGATAAAAATTTTACAGCAACCATGTTAATAGGATGCTCTGTCACATTAAGAAAAACACTGATAGAATTCAGATTGTTTTGTGCATTCATTTCTTGCTTTGATGAACCTTTACTGCATTTTACACAATTGGTTGCATGTTTTGTGCATTAATATTTAAAACATTTCTTCATTACACATCTAGACTTTGTAAATGTCTTCTTGAGCAGTTTGGAAAGTTCAACTTCTGTTTCGGCCCTCTGTGGTATATTCATGTTAAACTGATTTATCTTAGAGTTATAGAATATGTTTGCTGAATAACAGGAGATTCAGCAAGATATCTATTATAGATTAGTTCTGAATTCCTCAAAATAACCGAGTTCACGAGAACAAAATAATGAAATTGGCCAAAATTTAACAGGCAAATGGCTTATGCAGATGAGGAAGTATTGGAGGGAAGGAAAACAAAAGGGACAGAGAAGGATGTGAACGATAAACTTATGGAGGTTATATGTATAGGTGATTCACTGACAAGACATGTGGATAGGATAGACTGTGTGATAAATAGGGAGAAAAGAATTAGATTATGCTACCAATGTTTGTAATGTATGAGAAGACTTGTTTATATTAAGGATTTTATGTGGTTGTTAGAGTAATTAAATTATGTATGCATAATATGAGACATCTTATGGTTTTCAGCCACACAATCCATTATATTAAATTTGAACACGAAAAAGAAATGCCAGAAGAGAAGTTGGGAATGGAACAAATGGAGATTGAAAAGGAAGGATCAAAAAGTAAAAAAGGGAGGAGCACAGACGAGATAAAAGAGTGTAAGAAAAGAAAAATAGCAGAAGAAGAATATAAAGAGAGAATTGTAGGAGAGTGGTGCACTAGTGATTCTTTGAGTGCAGTACTGGGAAGACAGGCGTGTTACAGAAATTCCTTGATAGAAGTAGAAGGTTTACCTCCTTGTAGCTTCATTATCACCTCAAGTACATGGAGTTTCGTTAGTAAGTCTTATGACAAGTAAGTGTGGAGTTTCTCAGCTCAGTCCTATAGAAATGTATATATATATTATTTTTTTTGCATAGTAGTTAACTTTTTTTTTCCATGTAGGCTTGGTCAGTGTGACTGACAATAAAACAATAAAGTAACCATCAGAGTTTCCTTACTATAGCCTTTGATATTTTTTGTGTGTACCTTCATGAAATTTGGCAAAGTTTCAGTAAACATTAAATGTCTTTTGTACACAAAAAATCGGATTTTTTAATTAAATATTTTTCCGTGAATATGTGGAGTCAGAATGTTAACTGCTTCAAATGCAAAGTGCTTTTTGTGTTAATATTAAAAATACTTTTCTTCATCTGAAAATTTTCAACTTTCATTTGTAAAACCTTTGATATTTATTTAGTAGGTTTTAAAAGTTTTTTATAGTAAAACTTTATATTTGATTTATTTTAACTACCCTAAATGTATAAAGACTTGGTCGATTTGACTGATCTTGTAACCACCATGAAATAAATACAAAATAAATCAAAATTACCTCTTTTTCTTTCTAGAGTGATTGCAGATTGTAACAGGAACCTACAATTGCTTATTCTAAATAGCTTAAAGCTTGTAACATTTAACAACCATTTATACTTTTATTATTTTATTGCCCTTTGAACTGTGTCTAACTAATAATGATGTCGTGTACACAAGCTGTAAATCACTTAGCAAATTATTAACTTGCATTACTGTATTGAATTATGTAATGCATGAGCTGCTTGCGAGCATACCTCAAGAATAATTTTTATTATCATCATTTTTCACTATCTTATCTATGTTTCTCATTTAAGCCTACTTTTTATTGTAATGGTACTAGTACACTAAGTAATTAATATTTTCTTAAATAATGCACTTAAGAACAAAGAATAATAAAATTCACATAAAAAAAAAAACATTGTTCTAGAGCTACCATAATTTAACTGACTTTCTAACTATGATATAAGAGTCTTTGAAACATTCCCAAAACTTCTCGAGCTGAACACTGAAAGAGAAATTTTCAAACTGAAGATAAAATAGATGATACTCTATTCCGAAAACAGTGTAATAGAATACATCATCTGATAGATTAAAACTATGCTTTTCTATTGGTTATAAAAAATACAATATAAAACGTAAGAGAGAGCTATTGGCAATTTGTGAAAGAGAGGATATGACAGGTGGGTGGGAGAAGTAGATATGATTTTCTAGTTTATGACTGTTTAAACAAATAAGATTGAAAACTATAAAAGTTAGACTTTGCCTTAGTAATACGTATATTATAATGAGTAATTTATTTTAAATTCCGATCTTCAGAGAGGGGTGGTAAATAATTTGGAGAATGGAGAAGACCTAGAGAAAAAGTCATGGTTATCATACTTGGGCGAGTGAGGATTTTTTTAAAAATATTTCCTTTTAAAATTGAGAACTTCAAACTTATATGTTATTAAAATGTAATTTGTTAACTACATTTTGATGCCAAACTTATTTCTGTACATCAATAATAAAGTTGTTTTATTAAATTTTTAATGTAACTAAAAGGTTGAGATGCTCACCTTGACCTGCTTACAGCAAGAGGGTTAAAGTATATATTTTAAGTTAGTGTAGTTTATTGATAACATGCAACATGTTAGGAATTTTAGATATTTATATAAATAGTATTTAAAAATTATTGTATTTGACTTAAAAAAGTTCAATTTTTAAGACATTCTAATAAATAAAAAAGAAAACTGAAAATTCCTGATAATTTCACCTTTTACTACACCAAAAATAACAGTCAGTTCACACTTATTACAAAACAAAAAAAACATGAATTTGTAATAACAATATTGCAAATTTCTTTTTTTTTTCCTAGTCTATAGAATCATTACATTTTTATTGTAAATGAATTCTGTTTTAAATTTTGGAATGAACAAGTGTACTAATGCTGCACTGACAATATCACTTTGGAATGAAGGGTTTGTTATTAATGTAAATAACACTTCAGTTGCTTGTTAGGTAATATTTAGAACTGAACATGTATACATGAAAGATGTATCATCGTGTTTATATATACTTTTATAACTATTTTGCAGTGAATTAGATAACTATAATGTTATCTATACTCATCTTCCTTCAAACAAGGGGATTTTCTCTTCTACTATAAAACTGTTTGCAACAGGTAATCATTTTTCTTGCTTTTATTTTTACCTTTCTGTCAGAACCGATTGTTTTTAAATGAAATGGATAGATAAGTGTTTCAATCTCTTCACTAATTCTCTTTCAGAAGATTATGGAATAATTTGCTTTATATTTATATTAAATTTTAGTTTACTGATAAAGTAAACAAGTCTATAACTAATTTCAATTTGTACTTTAACTTAAAAAGTAGCTTTCAGGTTTGTTTTTAGTAAATAAAAACATTAAACTTGTTACCTCAACCACTGAAGGTGGATGGAAGTTATTTTTTCACCTGTGTGTTTGTCAGCAAGATTTCTCAAAAATGGCTGAATGGAGTTGGAAGAAAGTTGGTATACATTTGGACTATGACCCACCTTAGAACTTGTTAGTCTTTGGAGGGTCAAAGTCACAGGAAGGTCACAAAAAAAATTCTTAGTTAGTAACATGGGGATTGATTTTTCACAATGTTTTTGATCTATAACTCAGTCAGATTTTGATAAAACTTGATGGACATGTGTAGAATATTATTCCACATTGTCCTGCCAAAAATGATCCATGCCATGTTCATTGATAATGATGGACATATGGACACATTTTAATATTTTTTGAGAGTTGAATATGATCAACACTGTGATGGCAGAGGTATGCACTCTACTGAGTGCCCTTCTAGTCTAGTTTAATGTAGTTATTAAAAACTCAGTATTATAACAAAAAATAAAGTTTACATTCAAATTCTTATAAAAGTGAACTATCAGTCCTGTTCTGAGAACTGTTTTCAGGCTCTCTGAACATTGTGCAGAATACAAATTCAAAAAATGTTAAACAGTCAGGAAATATGGTGTGTATAACAATTGATTTTAAGGAAAAAACCATAATTATGTAAAATAAACAGTAATAACATTGAAACTTATCACTGAAAATATACAAATTATGTTACATATTTATCAGTTTGTTACATTTATAAAAGTTAATGATAAATGAAACAGTGAAAATACTTGTTGCAATCAATAAAAAATGCTAAAATACAATTCAAAAAATCATTCACAGTAGTACACATCACTTCAGAGATTTATTTGAAAATTAATAACAAAAATATATTAGTTATAAAATATTGGCATTAAAGTATTTCTGGATTGTCTATATATATATACACGGAATTTTCTTTTGTAAGTTCATACAAAATAGAGCTCATTGTATTCCAATGGCTTGTTCATTCCAAGTTTTGGCCTACTATTTGCCTTAGTTCTTAATAAGAATGGTGTTTTTATTGTTTGATGAAGGTTGTGATATTCTCAAGTTTACTTGTTTCTTGTAGTTAAGTGTATTAACCACTCAAACAAGAGATTTGGCAGAAAATGTAAGTTTGAATTTTAAATCAAACAATGTAAGTAAAGAAAGACTTAACAGAGTTTTCTTTATTTAAAAAAATAGAAAAACAAAGCAAATAGATTCAAGTGTTTACAAGAAACAAAAGACATTCACAATTTTGATGAAGAATCAATCTTGTTTCAAATGATAAGCATTGTCACTTATGTTACTTTTATTAAGATACATAAAGAAAGAGGAGACATAATCTACATTTTCACAGAACCGTGTGGGAATGAGTAAGTTGGTAGGTCACTATGGTTGATTGTATTTTACAGATGCTACAAGTAATGGGTTTGGAAAATTTACAGAGTATCGTGACCTGTTAAAAACTTTCACATCTACACTTTATTATCTTGGGACGTTTATGATAATATTGAATGGCTTTAGTATCGAAAACCATTGGTTTAACCTGCCATTAGTTGAAGTTATTATTATGTATAGTTAAATAAGCTAGATAACAGTTTGTATATAGTATTACATTACAATTACATCATTAGTTTGTTACGTTATTTTTTTATCATTACTTTCTTTGCCATGTTAATGACTGTTGTATCATTTCTGTCTAAGTATTATTGTTTCTAATATGCTTATTATGTTTTGTTTTCAGCTTTTACAGAAGATTTAACAAAATTTATTACTTCCTGCAGCCAGATGTATGTGTTTGTTCAAACAAGATTGACAAAGTTTGTTAAACATCATGCGTTATGTTTAGCATGTTGTTTTCTTCGTTTTACATTTAACATTGCTTTGTTTTCATTTATAGTTCAAGCATTTAAGCTATTATTTATTCTTTGTATCTTCATAAACATTAGTTATTGTTTGTACTGTGAGAAAATTACTGCTTCAAATTTGACAGTTTAAACAGCAACACCAGACAGTAAAGGTGACTTATGAGTTTTTTGTTTTTTTTTGGTTGTTCAGAGAGTTTAATAGGGTGTAGGAATGAAGGAAACAAGTATATTATGCTAAGCTCTTGTTTACAAAACAGTTTTTTTCTATGACAATAGTTCAAGCAGACAGCTAGTGTTTCTGTATTCTGTAGCTAAGGTTTATTATATTATTTATTTATTGTTGCCCACGTATAAACAGTAGCCAGCTAACACAGATTGCTTTTTAATAACTGTTTTATAATTTTTATAAGATGTGTTCGTATATTTGATGAAAGGAAATATGCTAGAATTGTTTACTGTTCTTCTATGAACATTTGTAGGTTCTATGTACAGAAGAGAAATAAATTTGAAGTTAGAAGCAGATCTGATTAAAAGAGAAGGTACTGTTCAAGTGTCTGCTCCAGAGTGGCCTTGGTGGAAGCTTTATGTTTCTACATATTCACTTCAGAAAAACCTGACATCTGGATGTTACTCTCTAGTTTTATTTGAGTTTACTGAAGGTAAAAAGTACAAAATTTCATACAGTGTAAGTATAATCTACAGTTTTATACACTTGCCTGTTGTTTTTTAAGTTTTTATTTAAATGTTTATGAACAAATCTATTAAAAGAGAGAAGAAATACTTTAACAGATGGAATAGGGAGTGCTTTTTTTAAAAAAAATCCTTCATTTTTTTTCCCCATAAAATCGCATTAGGAGCCTATTTCCCTTGATTATTATTTATAAAAAGAAATGAAAAAAATGAGTTGTAAAGAAAAGTACACTTTGATTGTTAAATTGGTGTATCTTAAGTCTGTGTGCTTCGAGCTTAGGATTTTTGACTGCATTTTAAATAGTGTGGTGACAAAAAGCAAAACAAAAAACAACTAAATATTACTGTAATTAAGAAGAGCCAAACTTGTTAAAATGCTTGAGCTTTTTCATTGTGTGTCATTTCTTGTTTACTGCTTGATCAAACTCGTAGAAAATACAGTTATGGACTGTGTATTTTTTATCACATATTGGATACATTTGAGAAATTATGATTGAAAATAATATAGTTGATGAATGTTAAAGTTGAAAAGTTTAAGTTATTACAGTATAAATCTAAACTATTAATATATATATAAATAAAAAAATAAGATTGACTACATATGTGTGATAGTTAATTCTTACTGTTAGGTATTTGTTTGAAGTGAAAGTTTTATTTTCAATAATGGATACATATAATCCCATTGTACTCATTTGAGTACACCCTGTAACTTTTCAGTGAATAAAAGTGCTAAACAGCATGAACCTCTTTTATTTGACATCTTTTTTAAATAAAATACAAAAAATTCTTAAAGGTTTCCATGGTACATCCTCCCTGGGACTTAATGGGTTAAGAAAACATCCAAAGGAAGCCCATGGGATATGACACCTTATGAGTGTTTTAGTAATAAGAGTAGCATAAAAAAGATAACTTGATGGATGCCTGAATAAAGATGTTTGATGTACATGTATTCAAAATCATGTTTGTGTTTAGATAGAGTGAGAAAAGCCAGAAAAGAGACATCATATATAGAAATGAAACCAGACAGATTATTCATGTCTTGACTGACTTGAAACATAAAAAAGTGGAGTTTGAAACCCCATATAGTAGCTATTCATGTGAAAAAAGGAACATGTTACAGCACAGAAGTAAAACTGCAGAGGTGGTGTTTTCATATGAAAGGTATGTATATAAGTTTGGCAGTTGAAAACTGTCAGGTTTTACAATTTTATACATTCAAAATTATACAGCTTTATTCAGGTAAATTTTTCATTCATATGTTTTGTGCTTAGTTGATGCTCTTAGGGATAATTTTACATATCACTGTGGTCATTTAAGAGTTTTATACTCACATGGCCAGTCTTTTATATTGTATGTATCTGAGTTATGAATGTTACTTAAGTGAAGGAGTGGTGCAGGGAGTTTGTTCAGTATTTGACATAATTTCCTTTTGCGGCTTCCCATGAGTAGGATGAGGACACATTGATATTTAGATATTTTTGCTCCAGTCTTGCTAGTTACCATTGTGAATACATCCAGTAATGAAACATTTAAAACGTCAACCATTATAAGCATAGTCAGTAATAAGTAGTCTTTTTTGTTGCAAGTGGGGCTGGTATGGCCAGGTGGTTAGGGAGCTCGACTCGCAATCTGTGGGTCGCGGGTTCGATTCCTCCTCACACCAAACATGCTTGCCCTTTCAGCCATGGGGTGTTATAATGTGATGGTCAATCCCACTAATTGTTGGTAAAAGAGTAGCCCAAGAGTTGGTGGTGGGTGGTGATGACTAGCTGCCTTCCCTCTAGTCTTACACTGCTAAATTAGGGATGGCTAGTGCAGATAGCCCTCATGTAGCTTTGCAAACAAAAAAACTGGTTGCAAGTGATAATTACCTTTCAAAATAAGCAAATCTCTGCTGATGTATGAGACTGTTTTCACAATAACAGGTTGGATTTTACACGTCATGATTGTCATATTTTTGGGAGGAAAATTGAAATGTAGTTTCACAATGTGGAATATCTGTATTAAATAATCGAAAACTAAAAGATCATGGAAAACGTTGTTAAGACAATCATCAGTTTGTTCTGATTGTAGCATCAAAGTGGTGAACTCCTGATGGACCAGAGCTGACACTTCATGGGCTGAAAATCGTGGTGTTGAAGCCTTTTTGTTAATAAAGATTTTCCTCTGTGTGTCCCATATGTGTCATGGTTCTTTTATTCATTCTAAAAGAATGATTATGGAAACTGAGGCCAAGTTACTTAGACTTCTTGATTTTGTCTTTATTGCTAGTTTTTACAGCTCGGACTTAAAAATGGGGAATGTGGCATTTGAAAAAATTCATGTTTTACTCTTCCATAAATTGAAAACTTAATATATCTTTATTCAGATGAAGTCTTCAAACTTTTCTTGCAGGTACTCTGCATTTTGTTGATATCCTTACAAATAGGATATAATTGATCCTGACCTATATCAATAACCATCTTGAGCAAAGATACCACACCACAGTGGTTATTCAACAGAGCTTGTATTAATCTGGAAAAGCTTATGTATCGACTATTCCTTGAGATGTGGATCATATCAAAATGAAGGAGTGGTTCAAGAATCTGTACAAATCAGTATTAGTTAGAAGTTAATCTCCCTTTAAATGTAATAAGAATGATTGCTGATTTAGGTAATCTAGGATAATGGGATACTGCACTATGACTGTTCTGACTAAGAGGTGATATTAACATAATACTTCCTATTTTGTCTTGTGAAGATGTTTTTATTTAAGAATTCAGGAATCAGACACTTTAAGAGGTCAATGCTAAAAGCTAATCAGTTTCTTTGAAATAAGATTCTTACTTTTTCTAGGTACATTTTTGTGTGCTTTATCTTTCTTTCTGTTATTGTTTATTTTTTTATAATTATTTCCTTTCAAACCTCCCATTTTGCAGACCTTCAGCATACTTGTTAGTAACAGTTTTACTTAACTGGTATTTAACTATTTAGAACAGTTTCCTTATTTTTATCATGTAGCATATTAACATATTGAAAAATGCCACAGTGTATGTTAGATATTATGCCTTAAGAAATTACATTCTTTTGGTATTTTAGCTTTCTTAATTTTTTTTTCATAGTCTTTAATACTTTAATTTTGATGTAACGTGCCACAGTGTATGTTAGATATTATGCCTCAAGAAATTACATTCTTTTGGTATTTTAGCTTTCTTAATTTTTTTTTTCATAGCCTTTAATCTTTAATTTTGATGTAACGTATATTTCAAAAGCCTTTCATATTTTTCTTCACATAAAGATTTATATAAAAAATTTTAATTTCCTTTTTTTGTGTAGTTTAGACCATTCAAATAACTTGGAATGGTTGGTGAAGGTCTTCCCTTCAGAATTTTGGGATGGAAAAAACAAGATCTGGGTAAAGTTAAGAGCTTCTTGGGAAGAGCAAGAATCATTCTACACACTTACAACTCCAAATTCAGATTTTCAAATGTGTTCTACATCTAGCAGTATTGATAGATACTCCTTGAGATCTGTGAAGATTGTTCATGCTAGAAGACTGTTGGAGGACTCAAGGGTAAGTTGTTGGAATTAGGTTAGTGTAATTCAACCCTTTACTGACTCCATTGGGTTTAGGTAAGGTTTTTACTGGTAATGTTAACATACAAGGATCTTTATTATAAGCATACTACAGTGTATTGATTCTGGCCATTATTGTGAAATGTTGCTTAATTTTTTTATAAAGGGATAGTGCTCCACATGACCATTTGTTTTTTAAATATGGAGGTGATCTTTGGATATTTTAGTTCTCTATTTACTGTATTGTTTTGTTCATCTTTCTATGATTGTGTAAGTTACTTCAATTTGGATATGTTCATTTGTTTATACCATGAGTTGTGAGTTACTTAACTACTTTGTTTCAAATGCAGTTAATTTTATGGTACATCATTCTAAGTCACAATGTTTGGCACAGATCTTAATCCAAAAATCTCATTCAAAATTTGATTTAGTTAACTTATTCTGTTCAGTATTTAGAATTTCTGTATAATATTTATTATTAAAAAAAATTACATAGCAGAAACACAGAATACATTTTTGATTAATACAGTGATATACCATCTTAACATTTTGTACATCACTTAACCTTGCCAGTTTACTGAATCTGCAAATCTTACTTGGTTGTGACTTGTGGCAGATAAGGCAATTCAGACCCAATAAAAAAAAAACTGTCTAGATTCACTGTAAAAAATTTTGTTGGTTATTCAAATGTGTAGGTAGAATATATGTATTCATTTTTTTGACACTTCAAGTTTTATGCACTAGATTGACCTTTAATTTTCCTGCTCTGATCTTTCCATATCCACTAATATTATGCTCAATTTTCTGGTAGACATTGGCAGAAATTATGTACTTGTCAAGGAATTTACTCAGCACTTCCAAGGATGTCAGCTTGTACATTGTGTCTTTCCCCGAATTTTCTTGGATCCTAAAATCAACTAGCTCAGAAAACAATAATGGAACACTGAAGCAGAATTTTTGGAACCTCTGTAAAGTAGCAGGTGTTACATCTCTAAAGAAGATATTGGTAAAAGCTGTTCTTATGTATTGCCAGAAGTATTTATTAAGTATTTTTATGACTTAAAATTTTCAGTATACAAGTATAAATGAAAATGGGGGCCATCAACAAATAATTTTTGAATTACTTTCTCTTCAAATATTTTTTTTATACATCATTTATAAATATATCCATCTTTACTTAACACTTCACCAGATATATTTTATAAATGTATTCACTTTGAATCTTAAAGCAACAATTAAAACAAAATAAATTTTGAATTATGTGGCATTCTTTCTCGGAAACAAAAGATGCTCCAATCAATGTTAATGCTTGCATTTGTGCTGGAAATTATTTTTAATACTCCCTCTTGTTCCTTATAAATAATGTCCTATTATTTGAAATATATTTTTTAATAATTTTAGCAAATAATTTTTGTGTTCATTATATATGTACCTAAAATCTAATTATATGATACAACCTACAGAGATTGAAGTTGGCTTGATTGTTTACCTAATATGTTTAGTAATGACTTTCTGTCATGGTGAGTCATGTTTCTTTCCTTGTAGGATTATCTTACTACATGCAACTCTAAAATAAAAATTTTGTGTGTATGTTAAAAAATAGCTTTTGAGACAACATGTTAAAGAAGAAAAACTATCACGCTTAAAGACAGACAAATAAAATGAACCTAGATATTACGTAAAAATAAGATAGCAAGTTCACCTCATAAAGTCATCTATATTTATATAGAAAGTGAAAAAGCAACATATTTCATCTTGTTTTAGGAAGAAGAAAGCAGCCAAGCAGAACAACATGGAAGATGTAAAGATAGGATTAAGCTCCACGTTACTAGAAACGTTAATTTCAAGGACTTGAAATATGCAACTCGCCATCTGACCAATACTACAAAATTTACCATTGACAGTGAATATATGAAAGGCAGTTCAACATCAGTCAGTTGTACTTTTTTCTTGCCTAATAATGAAGAAGTTGTACAGTTTCAGGGAGTTTATAAGAACTTTGAATCTACCTCAAAATCTTATTTTAGAAGGTACGGTGAAGAAATATTGCTGGCAGAAATTCATAATAATTTTAAAAATATGTTGTAGTATGTCTTTTTTTGTGATGGTGTTTGAGCATTTAAAAACCTTTCAGTACATCGAATATTACAATGTTTTATAGATATACCATATGCATTAATCAGATGTAATAACTTCTGTGAGGAAATCAATATAATGTATACTTTCAAATTTCTTCAGAAATTAGATTGGAGAGGCAATGAAAAAATATTATTTTGACTAGCACAATTTCCATTGATGAGTTTAATAAAATTTAGCGGACAGTGTGTGGCTCAGTGGTTAGAATGTTGGACTGCTGATCAGAGTCCAGAATTCAAAATGTGTTGCTATTGAACACTTTGAGATGTAGATGCATTATTAAAGTTACATACTTATAACTTAAGAACAGCAAGAGATACTGTATCTTTCGGTGTATAAGACACGCTTTTTTTACCCCAAAATTTGATGTCAAAATCTGCTTGTGTCCTATACACCGAAGGTATGAATAATATATACAATATACACATGCCATGTGTAAATATATTTAAATAGGCATGCACAGTTTAGTTCAATTGAATGTGTTATTTATAACAATAGTAGTTTTTTTTCTTTTAAAAACATAACTATTTATAATGCTCCCTAAATAATAAAAAAATGAATTACAGTGAAAGCAATGAAGATTTTGTAGGTTTTGAACCAAACTAAATAACAGTAAACCTTTTTTTGATTTACGGTATTTTCTTATTTTGATGTCTTGAGCTCTTTTGTGTTTAGAACAATATATACTCATTTTTAAAGTATTGTTGCGTCAGCGAGTCACATGACCACCGTGACGCAACGTTTCTAGAACTATCATGTAACTTGGCGAATGTTCAAGTTCTTACTAGAAATAGGGTACGCTGGTATATAAAAGAGAGATAATGTGTGTGTAGTCAGTGAGTAATTGAACTGCAGTCACAGGGTATTGTTGAAGTTAACGTTCGTTCGTGATACTGTTTGTTTTAGCGCGAATATTGAGATTAAGTGTATCGCAGAGTTATATTCGGAAAGAATAAACCAGTTTTATTAAGTAAAGACTTGTGTCGTTAAAATTTCGTCGGAACGAAGTTATGGAAAGTTAATTAACAAACGGAGACGTAACAGTATCAAATTGAATTTTTGTTCAATAAAAATCTTTCAAATGTGACTGTAGCTTTTTTTCCCCTCAAAACTTTGTCTTCAAAATAAGGGTGCATCTTATACACCGGTGCGTCTTATATTCCGAAAAATACGGTATATTGGGCCATCTAGGCCATTCCATCCACTGTACTAAACTCTAAAATAAAATACATAAAGCCATCCCTTTTCATTCAATTGTCTATCAAGCCTTCCTTTAAATTAACTGCATCTTCCATATCTGAAGGTAACCCATTCCAAAGACCAACCACCCTGTTAGAAAAATAAAAATTAAATTTATTTTTTAACTGATTCTGTGACGCTAGTCAATGTTGTTATTCAGTTCAAAGAGCTGCAGAGTGTTAGTAGCAGCAGTTGTTGCTGGCTGACTGCCCTTCCTCGGGTCAACAGATTGTTTACAAACAATTGTACCTAAGGAGTTTGAGATCTCTCACCTGGCTATTTAACTCGTGTATTTAAAATGCTATTGAGATTGAAGATTTTAATTCAAATAAAGTTTCACAACGTTAAAATGGTGAATTGTGCCATGTTTTGCTTAGTCTAACCTTCTAGCTAAAACACTGATTTTTCACATATTTCAGGATTTTTATTGTTTTATATTAACACTTCTTGAACCTATGTGTTTTTCTGACATCATGGTTAACAAATTTTGTACTTAAACACTATTAGATCTGATAATGAGATTTTTTTTTTACAGTTTCTATGAAGATAGCAAGCTTCTGATCTTTCCAGCTGATATAATAATAAAATCTCATTCACATTATGCTGTACTTCCTAATCGCCAAGTGGTCATCACACACAAGTCTACTTTGAATCAGATATCCACTGGAAGAGGGACTGTTTATGATCTAACATTTGACCAAACAAGGTCAAGATGTGCAGCTTTCAAACTTCAACACAGTTTTTTGTCATCAGCTGTGAATTTTTCATCCAGTATTGTTAAGCAGTGTAAATCAAAATCTTCAAGTGGTTCTCTAATGTTCATCAGTATAAACACAGCCTCAGAAATGTGGGACATGTTGAACTCTGAATTACAACGTAAGTGATAACTGATCATGAACTATTAATTACTTCTGAAAGTGATTCAATATGAAGCTTGAATATCATGCCCTATAACAAGTAGGGAAAGGGTGTTATTCAGTGATTGTCGCTGAAAACCTTTTTTTACCCAGGTGTTTCTATGGGGTATATATTTCTGGAAGTTGATGGCTAATCCTTTATCAAAACTTTTGGGTGGAAAAAGGAGGTACATATGTTTAAAAACAAAACTGTCATCTTTATATTAAAAAATTTAGACTAACTTTCGCACAAATAAGGAAATTAGAAATTTCCAGATTTAGTAGATTATATAGTAATTCAGTTATGTATCTTGCGTTATCAAATAAAAACTAATTCAACCTTACAAGAATAATTAAAACAACTAATTTTAAAATAATTCCATAATATATGTTAAAATTTTTTCATACATTTTGAAGAGTAACATCTTCCGTTATCTGTTGGAACACTTGGTGAAGGTTAATTGAGAAGAAATGTTTTGTTCGACTCTGATGATCGATAATAACCTTTCATTGTGAAAAATAAATATTTTTGTTTTTTAAAAATAATAATAATCAATTGTTATTAAAATATTTTTAAGCATCAGATTTGTACTTGTTTTTTAAATCTTAAGAATGCCATTAGACTGAAAAGTCAAAAGTTTTTTATGTTTTTTACACATTGTAGAGGTATTTGACTTTGATAATCCTGGAGGTGAATCAATGAATTTCTCTCATCCATTTCTCACAATCAATGTAACTGGTAGGTGGAATCAAGGTAAAGATGCTCTGTTTCATGAGAAAAAAGCTATTTTTACAAGTGAGGTAAGATATATATGTACATGTTCTTGCTTCTTCTCTCCCCCTACCCTATCTCACAAAAATAGTTTTTTAATATCTATAATTTATACAGGATATGTTGTAACTTTTTACAATAATTAACAAAGTAAAATTTTTTTTATATTTTTTAGGAACAAAATATTACATTTGGTTAAAGGTAAAAGCTATAGGTGCAAAAGAAATCTCTCGGGTCAAACCTAGAAAATTGGTATCCAAATAATCCATGGTATTCAGTGTTATATACTGTTTTTTTTATTGTTCAGCACTCGAAAGTAATTGGTCATTCAAGTACTAACTAACCTATGTATTATAAATACTTTTTATCCTGCTTAACATTATATTGTTAGTTATTTTGACATCTATACATTATACTAGTATAAAAGCCAGTCAAAAACGATGGGAAACATTGTTGAATGATTAACGAAAATTATAGGATTTGACCAAAACAAATTTGTCTACACTCTTCACATGTTTCATCAGTCTTGAAGTAATTCTTTAATCACTACATTTTTAGTAAAAACTGTGCAGAAAAATGAACTGTTATTGTGAACAAAAGTACGTGTGCACTCTGAAAGAGACTTTTAAATAGCATTCTTGAGCCTTTTCACTGTATTTTAGGTCAGGAAGTAGAAAATGTGTGGCCATTCTGATACAAATTTTCAACTCTTTTTTTTTTTACTGTACAAAGGATAAAAGATATTTGCTAGTAGTAAATGTTTATTTTTGTTTTAAAGTCAAGTAGCTAATGTATGTGTTAAAATACCAAAAGAATATTTATTAATTAGCATTTATTCACCACATAAAACTTTTTAAACACTGACTATAACATTAGTAATAGGCCTATTTATAGTCTAATTTAAGCATTAGGTGTATTACATAAACATAACGTAAGGCTTAGCTGAAACACTACTTTATAAATTTTATTTTGCCTTTGACTACAACTCAATGTCATAAAATTTCTGAATTAAGCTATATCACTGAAGATATTAAAAAAATGTATAGCATAAAAAAACAAACCTTTCTCACAAGTCAATGAATATTGAGCATTAAACATAAACACCATTGTTGGTTTAAGAACAATCTGGTGATAGATTTTTGGCTAAGTGATGAATGTATATTTTTCGAACATTACCAAAAAAGGAGTATGAAAGCATTCTCGACAGAGTGACAAAGGAAATAAGCCTTTTATAGTTAGTGATAACATTATTGTGTAGGGAATAATGAATCTGATCTAGAGTACATCAGTGTATAATTGGATTCTAAGATAAAAATACATGGGAAATATACTTTTCAAAGGAGTTTACCACTTGTAATTAAATAGAATGTTGACAGTTATCATAGAAATATTACCGCATAAATATTACTTTAAAACATCAAACTACGATATTTATACACTTAAATGTTAGACAGCTAAAATTGTTACATGTGGTCATGAAGCTCAATGTCATCCAGCTGAAACACAGTTGGTAATTCATATGATCTGGTGTTATATCTTGATTTTATCATTTATAGTGTTTGTATATTATGTTAATATATTTCAATGATGATGACTTTTGTAGAAGAACATTTATTAATAATATATAATTTCATAAGGATATTTATTTTACTTACCATTTTGACCCTAAGTAGATATAAAACAGACCAGAAGTGAATATGAAATTTATTCAAGATGTATGACTGTTTGCTAGTGTAAGTTTAATGAGGTGAAAATTAAATAAGAAAACACTTCAAACTCTTTCTCTGAAGTATGTGCATCTTCCATAAATATAATAATGTTGAAAATAGTGTGCTATTTGGAAATTTGATTGTTAGGCATTAAGAATTTAAATCTTCTGAAAACATGTGGGATTTGGTGCTAAACATATGCAAAATTTCAAAGCACAAACATTTTATATGGATGCCCATCATAAATTGTTTACACTACACCTCTGATAAATTGGCTCATTCTAATGAGTTGCAAATTTGAAGTAAAACTTACAACATCAGTAATGCTTGTACTATATTTAATTATTTTTCTAAACACCATCTCAAAACTGTATATCAACAGCAATGTGACAAACTGTAATGATAATCTTTTGGAGCTCAGATATACAGAACAAATAACATGATAAATAGTAAGTTGTCTGTTTTATATTTAATTTCTTCCAGTGGTTGAGTTACTCAAAAATGTCAAACAATTGTTAAATGTCATAAAATAATATATTATTATTAAGTAAGTGTTAGTCATTTATTAGTATGTGTATTCAGCAGATCACCATAACTGAACATTTGTAAAAGCATTTGCGTATAATGTTTGTTTTTTGGAGTTGACCAACTGTTATTCTGGGCCCTGTCTTTGGGCAATTACTATGAAATATAACTGTGTAAAGAATGGTTTATTTCCTTTTGTAATCTTAGAGCAGAACTACGTGTAAAAGTTGGTATCAGTGATGTTTGTTTGTATTTGAGCTTGTTTATCAAAATAAACAGTTTAAACAATACAGTTGCTGCTGTTTTAATGTTTAGTTCAGTTATAACTATTGTTCTTCTGATAATATTACAGTGTATGTCTTGTTAATTTGTTTATTGTATTAATATAATATATATGTAATGTTATATTTAAAGGTACTAAATGTTAGGTTATATTTAATTTTTTATCTTTTATTTAGACTAGTATATTACCCAGCATGATTTGGAACTTCTCAAGGAATAAGCTTGGCTGGAACTTTTCCATAAGTGATAAAGAGACTGTGGATCAATTGTTTCGTATTTTTGTGAAGTCAAACCAGAATGATAATTTTATAATATATTTTGGTAAAGTCTACAAAATGGAGGTAGGTAAATTAGTAATTTTGAAATGTTGGAAAAATGCATATTACCTCTTTTCTTTGATGTTCATTCATACCAAAAACATAATTTGAGAAAATCTTCAAAAAAGTAAATAAAGATTTATTAAAATTGATCTTTTTCAGCCCAGAGGAACAAGTGTGTGTGTGCCCTTATCACTCATATGCTTATCAAGCTTTCTTTTAAACTTACTTAAACTTACTGCCTCCACAACATCCAAAAGCAAGCCATTTTGAAGGCCAACCACCCTGTTAGAAAAATATAACTGTCGTAGCCAAAGATGACTCCTACCCTCTCAAAATTTATATTTGTGTCCCCTAGTCCTACTACTTTCAATGTTAATTATGAAAAAAGATGATGCATCAACACTATCAATTCCCTTTACAATCTTAAACACTTCAATTAGATCCCCCCCAATTCTTCTTTTTTCCAAGTGAAAACAATGTGAGAGATTTCAGTCTCTCCTTGAATGATAACCTTTCCATCCTAGGTCTTCTCTGAACGCTTTCCAACAATTCAGTGTCTTTCCTAAAGTAAGGAGCCCAAGGCTGAACACAGTATTTCAAATGTGGCCTAACCAGTGACCTATAAAATGACATTATGACCTTTTTAGAGTTGTATTCAATATTTCTATAGATACAATCTAAAATCCTATTTGCTCTACCACTAACAAAAGCACACTCCTTGGATGGTTTTAGAAGCTGATCAACTATTATACCAACTATTTCTTAATAGAGCAATGATCACTTACACCCAGATGTTCCCCAATTTCCACCCTCTCAATCATTTCTACATTTGAAGTTAACAATAAATCTAAAATAATTGTTTCTAGTAGGTTTCTTGACTAAATGATGAAGAAAGCCGTTTTTATCCCCATCCAAATTATACTTATAATTCAAATTATGATAACCCACATGCATTATCTTGCATTTATTATCATTAAAACCCATTTGCCATTTATTTGCCCAACTCACTAAGTGATATAAATCCTTTTGTTAATCAGCAGCATCCTTATCACAGCTAGCCAACACTCCAATACCTTAACATGTTTGCAACATTGGGTGCCACTGGTGGTATATTTACTGGATTTTATGTGCCACTGGTGATGCATTACACCAATTGAGAGTAAAGGCACCTTGTATCTCCTATGTCCTATCTGGCAATATTCCTTATATTTAGATGGCTAGAATGTAAGTATTCCTTCATTCGTGCACCACCCGTGGAGCATATACTCTCTTATTTTGGGTCTAAATGAACTAAATGTTGTTCAATAATTTAATACCTTCAAATCAATAGTTACATCTGAAAAATGACGATCATTAAAATTGAAATAAAACTATTTGCTTTTAATTTCAGCAAAAAACAAATATTTATAATTAAAAAAAGTAAATGAAAAAAAGGGAGAAACAATGAATTGTTTAGTTTAAAATCAGAAATTACATCTGAAAAATAGCAAATAACGATCGTCCCAGTTGAAATAGGACTATTTACTTTTAGTTTACGCAAAAAAAGTATTGAATAAAATAAAGTATTAATAAAAAAGAAACAATGAATAGCTTAGCTTATTCTGTTCACCGATGTTTATAATTGAAACATTCCGAGCACATTGGAGGTTTACCATCTCAATTCTTGCAAAATGTGGTAATCCTTTTGTTTTGCTTTTTGCCTCCTTTGCTCCCTGTTTGTTTTGAATATTTTCATAGCAGATTTTGCATCTTTTTCTGTTCGATCTTGCTGATCCATAATACTGCCAAGCTGAAGCTGAGACTTTTGTGATCATTTACTAGAATTTGCTTGAGCTTGAGTATCATTATTCTCTTTATTAGCATTGAGAAGACCAGAAATGATCTCTTCCTGAAATTGCAACATATCGATTGGTTTTTGATTCTGGTTAGTCTTGGCATGAATAACCCATGCATTCATCACATTTGTTTCCAGCAAAATTTCAACGAACACTTTTTTTTGTACCACTTTATGGTCTTGCGAAGGCAGAGTAATATGATGACATTTGATCGGAGACATCCACACCTTTTTCGACTGTGTTGTATGCGATCATGTATGGTTTTTGTATGTCCTTGCCTTTTCTATTTGTGGTACTGGTGGAAACTAGTTAATCTGAATGATCACTTGTGGTCATCATCATAAGAACTGGTCTTTTGTTAGCCCATTTTGTCACTCGAACACCACTATTATTTTCTTCACCATAGATTTCTCCTATTTTCAACTTTTTTAGGCATACAGACTTCAGATTTCATTTTCTGTTTTGTTGTAGCATTCCACATACATAAGTATTCCTCTGTAAAAGTATAGAAATTGTCTATAAATAGTGTCCTACCAGTATTCAAAAGCCCATCCATCAGTTCCATTGTGACTCTATGAGCATGCCCAGTTAATCTGAAATCCAAGTTCTTTTTGCCAGTGTATATTTTCATTTCTCATGTGTATCCTTCAGGTGTGCACAAGTTATAGAACTTAACTCCATATTTGTGGGGTTTCCCTGAAATATATTGCTTGAAAACCAGTCTTCCCCACCATGTTTTCACTTGGAGTCACAGCTGCTCTAAACTGAGTGTGAAAGAGGTTAAATATGTTACTGATCTTGGAAAGTCTTACTGTATTTACAGCACTTCCATTGTCATTGAAGAGCAAGCATTTCAGAAGCATGTCAAATCTATTGGGCTTCGTGGTTTTTACTATAGGTTATTTCGATACCTCGGTTTCTTTCACCAATATAGTCACATTTTTGGGAGCGGTTCCAAACCCACGATACCAAATAACACCTCTATTTCCTTTATGTTTGTATCCGTCCATTTGTGCATCATTGACCAATACTGAAGCTGATGGGAAGTGATGAACTTATGAGCATATCTGTTTGTTTCTTCTACTATTACTTCCAAAATATCCTTTGTCAAAAACTTTTTATATATTTCTTATGGCTCACTTACATTCACATTTATTCCTAAATCAGCATCCCCACTAAAGCCAAATTTTCAAACATTATTGGTGCAGGGTCCCCAAATGGATGAAGGCATGCTCGTAACCAAGTCATTATCATTATCCTCAGATGATGAACTTTCGACATCATCTTCTTGAGTAGATATATTTCCATTAGTGCTACCACTATCTCCTGGATCAGAAGGTTGATATGATTCTTCAGAATCATTGCATGTAACGTTTGAAACTGATTTTTTCATCATCTGTCATATTATCTAATGGCCTTTTTTTAGAGCCATAAAATAAACCATGCATTCCAAAAAGCTCCCTTCTTCCACTCATTATATACTAACCTTAGCCTAGCATTTAGCCCTAGTGACCTACTTATTACTTCATCCTCACAGTTAATTCTGGGCAGTATCCCTGACAAAATTAAGTTATTACCTTTTTCTTTAAATGCCTTTATCAATCCCTTGTACTTATTAATTGGCTCCTCTGACCTACCTTTCCTACATCATTAGCTCCTACATTCACCACAAAAACTGCATCTCTGCTAGCCCCTTTATTATATCTCCTGCTCTGTCAGTTATATCCTCCATCTGTGTCCCTGGGTAGAATAATTGGGTTCTTTTCTCCATATCTACCCCACAGACTATCTTATCTACATGCCTTTTCAAAGAATCGTCTATAACTATAACCTCCTTTTCATCCACATCCTTCTCTGAACCTTTTGTTTTCCTTCTCTCCAATAGTTCCTTGTCTGCAGAAGCCAAGAGCTGAAATTTGTTGCTCAACAGGATAGGTTCATTACAATTACATTCACTGCTTTTAGCCCTAATAGTACTCTTTCTAACTACTTGAAAGTCATTTTTAGCTGATGTATCTCTTGCATGTAAAAGCTTGAGCTCCACTTGAAATTCTGCAGCTATTTCCCACAGTTTACATTTCTTTTTATCTATTGCCTCTACTTTAATTATGATATCCTCCAACCTATAAATTCATTATACAAGTTGCACATCTTAATTACTAGCTTCCTTAAAAGTACATGCCTGTCCCAAGTTCCCAAATAAAACCCACTCATTACACCTAACAAATCGTGAATGCTTAATTCCTACACTAGTCTTAACCATTGTATTTATACTTGTAGCCTGAAAATAAATACTCAATACAAATACCAGTAGCCTATTGTCAACAATGTTACTGTTAAACCTAATGTTTAAGAACCAATTATATTAGTTTTTTTCGTCACTAGTTTGCCTTCACACTAAAGTAATAAAATTTATATTTAATTATATAGAACTTAAAACTTTATTGGAAGTGACAATAACTAGTCTTTTATGTATACCTAATGTTAATAATATAATGTATTTAGGCTGAATTTAAACTTACGGACCTAAGTTCAAGTATACAATTTAATCCTAAAATAGGAAAGAGACAATAAACTAGTCGTTAGAATGTGTTACTGTCTGCAGTCTACTGTAATGATGGCTTCCTTGTGGAGCTAACAGCCCATGCTCTACAGGGAAAGTGCTCTTGTAAGCAAATCAAAATCTATTTTACCACTTCATAGAAAGAATGAGAAGGTGGAGCTTTTATAACATGAATATTTGTATTTGGTTTTGAATTTTATTAAAATATTTTTCTGTATTGTGTATTTCTTAGGATTTGGTTGAACAGCACTTCCTAAAGCTAAGCTACATATCTCCATATTTAGAGAGAATTTATCTTCATGGGACTGTTGACACAGAATATATTAAACATTTGGCAACAAAGGCTAATTGTAGCATTAGTGCTTTAATGAACTGGCTTGTAAAAGTTTTTGAAAATGAAGAACACAAGTTAAACCAGATGTTAATACCTGTCATCAAATCATCTGTTGCACAGTGTTTTAAGAACATAGGCAAGAAGGTAACTGTTCTACGTATTCTCATAGAATTATAATGTCTGTAATATGCTATTGTGTTTGTTCGGTTCATATTTACGTTTTATTTCTTAATGCACATGTAGCAGTATTATACACGTATTTTTGTAGATTTGCAGTGGTGAGTAAATTCTTCCAGGAAATCTTTAGGCTGGCAAAAGATTTTTGGGGATGGTGAACTGATGAAAAAAAGTGAAAAAACTGCACTATTCTTGTTTATGAGATAATGTAATTTCAAGTGTAAGAGTATAAAATAATTACGTGCACTGGCAAGTATGTTTTGGGAATATAGGAAATCGGATCTCATCTAGAGTATTTCAGAGACTTTTTGTCTTTTCATCAAAGTTACTAACTAATATATGCATACCAAATATTTCAGTTTTTCTTCTGATTATTTTCTTAGCTTTAAAGATTTTATTAATATGTATTATAATCATTCCTTTTCAGAGTATGAGGAAACTGTGGAACTGCCTTTGCTAGGGAATAATATTTGATCTTAATGTACATTTAGGTGTTATAGTTTAACCCTATCACGATGGGTCACGTATCAAAGGCCACGTCATCTCATTTGTTGACTTCCATTCGAAATTTTTATGGAACTACTATTTTATGAATTTATGTCAGTAAGTTTGGTATCAAATTGTAGATTATAATTCATATTTTAGTATTTTACATTAGTTAATTTTTAATATAAAAGTAAATATTAAAATAACACAGCTAAACGTGGTATGTTGAATGCAGTACTAGTTCAAATTAGTTGTTTGTATGTCAAAATATAAAGTCTATAGTTTTGTATGAATTAGGAACTCAAACTAGCGATATTGACAAGCTAGAGTATAAAATAAGAACCTCTTATCTTTTCTATTTGCCAAGATATCACTCATGCACTGAATCAAACAGTGACCCCCCACCCACCTCTTTCCAATTTTGGGAAAGCTCCTTTATATACACTTACTTCTATATATGACATGGAAATAATGAATCAAAAACTCAATGTCCCCCTTGTGGTTTTCTCAGCCATTTTGACATGTTATTTTGTAAATGTTGTTCTTTTCAAGCAAGACCTTATAGAGTTATGGTAGAGAAAACAAAAGAGGAAATATAAAGTTTACTGAAAATAAACGTTTGAAATGTATGTAGGATGTTTTAGAGATTACACAAATAATATTTGAGATTTTTGGGATGAACAATAGTTTGTATTTTTTAACATGAAAATCACTTTGCACTTGGACTGGTAATGAAACAGACTCGATATTTTCACAAACAAATCTATAATAAAAATACTTCATTAAAAAATTGATTTTTTGTGTACAAAAGACTTGTAATCTTTACTAAAAGTCTACCAAATTTTATGAAGATATGCTTACTGCATTAAAAGTTATAGTATAAATATTTAGTGTGCAAATG
This sequence comes from Limulus polyphemus, assembly GCF_000517525.1. Classification (NCBI taxonomy): domain Eukaryota; kingdom Metazoa; phylum Arthropoda; class Merostomata; order Xiphosura; family Limulidae; genus Limulus; species Limulus polyphemus. Next base: position 174,205 of record NW_013666562.1, on the reverse strand, counting down.
TGTATACGAAGTCATGTATATTAAACCTAACCCGTCACGAAAGGGTTAAGTAGGACCATTTCCAGCCAGCCTTCTTATCAAAACACTTCTTCCTTTCTGTTAGATATTTATAGAACATTATGAACAAGACTTTAGATAAAATATTTTTATCCAAACCTTCAATTTTTAAGTGTGATGCACTAACAATGGGTATTCTTTTGTGTTTGCTATTAAAATTTGAAAGACTATTGTGTCATTTGGTTCTTTGTTCTTACTGGTAAACTGTATTAAGTAACATAGTTTTGTAGTAATATTGTTAAAGGCTCATATGCACATTTAAATTACAGGTAAGAGAATCAAAAGAAGAAATTCAAGAGTATTGGCTGAAGTCTGAATCTGCTTATCAACCTTGGATTTCTCTTATTAACAACCTTGTTGATGAAAGAGAGTTCATAATATCCTGGCTTGAAGGTTGTCTTCCTGGTAATATATATATTATAAAATGCATTATGATTATCTAAATGTTATTTATATATATATCAGAAAAAACTACTTATTTACTTGTTTCTTAGTTGTGTAAATTGAAGTATTTTTGAAATGTTTAAACATCTTTACAGTCTAAGCTAGCCTAAATAAAACATGACATTATATCCTAATTTTTTGAATATACATGTTTATCAAAGGGTTGAAATTGTAGAAAAGGCTTTAAAGTATACATTAGAGAACACTGCTGAATGTAATTGACGCAGTATTATTTTCCAGTTCAGACCAGTGTTTTGACACCTGTTACTAACTGATCTACCAAGGTTTCAAACCCTAAGCCACAATTCTTCTTTCATAACAAATAAATAGCCTATAAACATCTTATTTACAGCAACTAAAACGTTTTCTGTGAAGAAGTTTGGAACAATATGTTGTTACTCCCATCTGAACTATAGTTAATCCTTAATCTACTAGAGTTTAACCATTAATTTCAAAGTAAGATATTCCTTTTTAACAAAATAGGTTTGAGTAAGTATTAGCATTTTGGGAGTCTTCCTGTTGAAGTTGCCTGAGTAAAAAATTGGAGTAATGAATATTTTTTTCACTTATCTTAGCTTTTACTTAATTGCAGCACTAATAAATCCAATAATAACAAATGTTACGTGCTGTATACATATTTACTTATGCATATTTGTATTTCATTTTATTAGAAACAGGAAAAAACCTTAGTCTGTTAATTCAAAGACAAATAAGATTCTTATAGTAAGTAAATTCGTAATATGCTATTAACGTTTTTGAATTGCCCTATTTGTATTTAAATTTTTAAAGTTATTTTGTAAATTACTTTATTTGAGATTTTATTATAAACATTACATCAGATGGTAAGATAACATCATTCCAAGCATTAACTACATTGCTGACGTTGGTACCTATGGATCTATTGAAGCTACAAAGTCACAGTCAGGGTAATACTACAGCTTTTTCTGTTGGTGTAAAACATTTTGCAATCTGGAAGAAATTGGTTAAGGTATGGTACCCTTTAATTTACTTGAGTAAAATACAGTAAATGAAAATAACTTAACATTTTAGAGCTAATTTTGAAGAGTTTACAAAGACTACGGTGATATCAGTTTTTGAAGGATACAAGCATGAGGTTTTTTGTACAAATGTGTATATCTTACTTAGTTACGACTCCTACTTATTGAAATATTTGATATTGAATGATGTAATTGTTCTTGTCACAACTGATGTTTTACCTTTTGCTAAATATTTATTTTCGTGGCATCATAATTCCTGTTGTGGAATATTTACCCATCAAAAGATTGTTGCAGTACACTTAAAATCATTTAGACTATAAATGTTTGTTGAGTATCTTCGTGTAATGCTATGACATCCACTATTATTAAATAATATAATTAATGACCACATATCCATGAAGTAACAAATGTTGCTTCTAATTGAATAGCTTATCATGATATCAGAGTTAGTACTTCTTTCTGAATTAGTTTACAATATTATCATAACGTACATTTATTTTCTGTTAAATAATTACTGTATATATGTTACCATGACTGTTGCCACAGGAGTACTGTACATGAACTTTGAAAGTATGAATATAGCTTACTAAGTTGCCTTTTCATGTTGCAATGTTAGGTAGAATTTCTTCATGTGATCTGCAGGAAAATTGTATGTTTAAAAACACATTCCTATAAAAACATATTGACACTGTTTTTATGATAGATTGCTATTAATAAATGATCTCCAGTGGGTACTGCATTTGTTATGAAATTATTTTTAGATACAGAAATATTTAAAATATCTAAATTGACATATTCACAGCACAGAAGAGCATTTATGCTACCAAGATCATATACACAGCAAAAAAAAATAGAATAAACACGGGTATTATGCAGTGGGCTGTCCATGTTTTGATATCATTTTTAGCATAAACAGTATTTTAGGTGTTTTAATCTGACACTAATGTTCCATTAACACATTTGCTAGTTTTCTTTGGTATTAAATGATTCTAATTTTATCAGAGTGTTTCTTTCCTTCATTTTCAGTAACTTGTAAAAGAGAAATAAGCGACTTGTTAAAATTCTTGGTTCTTTTCCAAATTTACCTAATCAGGCTACATGTTTCATACCAACTGCTACGTGTCAGCCTGAAAATAAAACTACTACAGAGAGACAAGCAATGAAGAAGAAAGTAGCTGTACTGTGTAGCACAGAGCACGTATCAACTTTTGATGGAGTAAGTTTTAGCTTATCCCATTTCTGGCCAAACAACTGTGCATATCTTTTAGCACATGACTTGTGGGAAGAAGACTTTTCTGTGGTCTTAAACAACTCCTCTCTTCTTGTGGTAACTTCTGAAGGAATGGTTGAACTTTTACTTGGTGGACACATCCTGGTTAATGGAAGTGCTGAACAGCTAAGTTTTCCTGTTGAATTTGGTTTGAAGTAAGTTCACCAATTCAGGTATTATAAAAGAGAAATTTTTTAGAAAATCTTATGTGAATTTATTAACCTTATTGTGTAACTTAATTGTGAATGAAGCATGATTTATTGCTGTATCATTACTTTGTTTTGCAAAGTTTAATATGACATGTTATTAAATGTTCTTTTTAAGTACACTTTACAGATTTTAAAACTGTTAAAAATAGGCTAATTTTTAAGCATGTCTTATCTTGCATTTAAAAGAGTTACATTGGAGTTTATTTTTTAAAATGTTTATTATGTGAATTGGTTTTTTTAAGCTTTCACTGTCATATTAGATAATAATAATGTTTTAGGGATATGAGATAGCTTCCAGTCATGCTGCTGTTAATAATATGCACATATCTTTTTGGGAAGTGGTAAGAAATTGCTTAAGTAGTTTTCTTTTTTTGTGGTTGCGTTATTGTTTTTTGTCACTGCAACAAGAACAGTGGTACCTTTATTAGATTGTCTTGTTATTGGATATTTTTTCTTCTTTTTTTTTATCTGCAGCAAAATTATAATTAATTTTGTCTGTAATATTGCATTTTTAATACAGTATCGTCTGTAATATTGCATTTCTAATACAATATCGTCTGTAATATTGCATTTCTAATACAATATCTTACCTTTTCTTGCATAACAGTATTTACTAAATACTACTACTGTAGATAATATTAAGAAGAATAAGCCTCTCTGTTTTGACAGCATGCTATCACACAGTTGTCTCACGTGAAAACATGCTTAAAAATTAGCCTGTTTTTAACAGTTTTAAAATGTGTATAATTTGTTTTAAAAAAACATTTAATAACATGTCATATTAAACTTTCCAAAACAAAGTAATGACAAAGCAATAAATCATGTGAAACACGTGAGGGTAGGTGGGAGTATCAAGGCTAATGGCAAGCAAAAATTTGCAAATGTAGAGGGCAGTACAAGCTGAGAAGAGGCATGGTTCTAAAGTAATTGAAACAGCCTGAGTGCACTTTAACAAAAGGAACAGAAGATATTTTGAAGAAAGAAGACCAAATGATTACTGGACGAGCAGCATGCACAGAATACTAGTATGATAGAAATATGGAAAGGTAGTTTGGCTTGTCAACCAAAATTCTAAAGTAATTGCAAAGGTCTAAGTGGACTTTTGACAACAAGAAGAGAACTATGTATATAGTGTTTATGATATGTCTATAATCTCTACAGTGTAATGAATTTATTGTACATATATTTAACTTGTTCCGAATATATATATTATTTTGAAAACAAGTGGAATGCGCGCTGTTCATTTATCATTGAATTTATCACCAACAAGTCACAGACACCTACTGTAGAAGAATACTTAGTCCAACACACCCATATTATTCAACCTTTGATAGAATAAATCATTCTTCTTATCTCTTTTTCTACTGTTAGTCTTAATCTGACATATTAAATGTTAGGCTTAGGTTAATCATCAGGTCTATCACTTCAACAGCAGTTAACTTCATGCCAAACTTTTTCTTGGCCATTACTTTACTCTCTTCTGCTGTTCTCTGCCTGCTGTTTCTGCTTGTCTCGTACTTTTTATAAGTATATCAGTTAATCATTTGTCTGCCTTCTAGAAATCTCTCTTTTTCTCAACGTCAATATATTGCATGTGATATTCGATAGTATCAACATCAATGAATTATAAACAAAACTAAACAATTATAAAATTTTCACTCACAAAATAAATTAATCAATAATATCTACACTAAACAGTCTTTTATATCATGATACATGCAAATGAGCATGCGACAACCTTCCACCAATAAGAGTGCAATACAACTCCTAACACAGCTGACTCTCTCTATGTATCTTAGCTCAGCTTTACTTCTCAATTGGTACTTATGATATTAAGATGTGTTTTTCTCTCATGCTTTATTTCACAGAATTTTCAATTAGTTCCTTCTTTTGTTTATAAGAACTTGGTTGCTTTTTCTTTACGTTTGCTACACTTTTAGTACACTTTTCTACAATTTTAGTTCATATGTATTAACATTACATGTCTTTTACTTTCATAAGATTTTTTGGAGCTCCTTGTGTGGATTTTTTTTATTTACGCACATAGTTACCATAAATTATGAGTTTCATGTTGCAACTACTACCACTGCTGTTCCTACTGCAGTTAACCTTACTTCATTTATAGTGGCTTTGGGTCTGCAGAAGGCATGATGGGATAATCCTCAAGCAGATCAGAATTCTGCATGAAGATAGCCAACTCTGAGCAAACCAAGGTTGTAACATCATCCACCGATAAATTCAGGGGTCCTGAACAAGAGGACGACAATTTCAACAGCCTGTTTCCTCCACCATCCTATGCCACACAGTCATGTTTAACTCCAGTGGATGTGCCCAGGCCTTATCCACTTTTCCTGGAGCTGATCAACCAAGTTTGTTATGTTTCGTCTTTGACTTCTTCCATTATGAGTGAGACAACTTCGGTCTTCTCTTCTGCCTCTGTGGAGGGTTCGATTCCCAATACTTCAGTCACATTTTCCTGTATCTCCCTTACTTTATCCTCCCTCCTTCTTACCCTTTCCTTAATCACCTTCTGTCTGAGGCTCTTCATTGTTCCCTGAGGAGTTAAGGTGAACACTCATGCCCTCATTTTTCCACTCCAGTACCATTGTTCTCTTCCACCCTTTCCCCTCCAAACATGTATCCTCTATGGTTGGATTCTTTTGGGTCGGAACGGTATTTTGTTCTGTGTCCATTTACTCCAACCTCCTTAAGGGATTTGAGTATGGTTCCCTTTTTAAGGCAAGATGTCTTTAGGGGTCTTCCTGACTCCATGAATTCCAGAGTCGAATTTGTACATTTGCACACCTCCTTTTCTTCATTGGCTTCTTGTTTGTCTCAACTTCCTCCTGAACCTATTCACATGTCTTGTCCCCCTCCTTCCACTCCTTTACTGGTTCCTGTTACGTGGCCTCGGAGGTTAACTGTTGGTTTATTCATCAATGACTTCAGTGCCATCCAGTAGTTCTGGTGATTGTGTGGTAGGTACAGATCCAGTGGGGTTTTTGCCCTTTACCACTGTATGGGAATTCTTTACCACAGACCTTTGAGTTCTGCTGGTTCATTTTGAAAGGCTCATTCTTTGTTTCAGTTTTCCTTCTCCTCTGTCCCCTCTTCCTATTTTCTTGGGATCCCATTTCCAGCCAGCATCTTTCTGAGGTAGTTCTAGATCTTATTCACGAAGGCACTGTGGAATGGGTGGATCCTTCTCAGCCTGGTTTCTATTCCTTCCATTTCTGCAGAACCGACCTGTTATGATCCATTCTGAGAACTCAATAGTTGTCTCATACATCACTCAGCAAGAATGCACTCGGTTGAAGTCTCTTTGTTTCCATAAGTTGGACTTCCTGTTTTGGGTCCACGGCCATCACATTCGATTGATGGTGTGTCATATACTGGGTGCCTTCAATCTGATTGCAGATCGTTTATCGTACCCTGACAAGATTTTCCCTATGGAGTGATCCCTCGACCCACAGGTGTTTGGCTGGTTGTATTCCCACTGGGGTACTCAGGAACTGGATGCATTCCCCACTTATTCATGCATATCTTTATAAACATATGTTTCCACCGACTTTGGGCACAGAAATGTAGTAGATAAACAAGATGGTGCTTGCTTGTGCCTAATGTCCATATGCTTTCAAAATCCAGGCAAGAACAAGTTAAACTCATAAAAATCATTAAACCTTTTAAGTATGCATTTGAAAACACAAATAATACATAATTAATTAAAATGTAAAAGTAAAAACCTAAATGTAATCAGACTGTCTATCAAACTGATTTATATACAGTAAGAAAGTATAGCTAAACACTAGGGACCCGGCTCTCAACAATGGATTAAGCTTCTTTCCATGTAATATTTAGAAATGTATATATAGCCAATGTCTGTTGGCTTATTTAGCTAAATAGAGGGAAATCTGCTCTTTCTATTGGTTATAAGCATTATATTCAACTTCAAACTTTCACTTAGAAACACAGCTTTGACTTTGCAAGTGGGTGTGGCTGACCTTAAACTCTAGAAAAAAAAAGTTACAACTGTTTAGGGTGGGAAGAAACTCTTGGAACATTTCCAGGTGGTAATGAAATACATATGTTTCGTGGACTTCGATCACCTGAAATAACAGTCTACTTTAGCTACTTACAGTTTCTTCTATAAGAGCTCTTAACACGTTTGCTGCCATGTGACACACTGGTGGGTCACAGACACTTATGTTTCAAAACCAAACTTCTCTTGTGACACGAGTTTGGGAAACTGTGACTGTTCCTTGGTACCTCTTGAATGTTTAATTTTTTTATACTTAACTTATTATGCAGCAGTTGTTATAAGTTAATAATTGTAACCATGAGCAGAGCATGTGACACTAAAAACTGCAATTTTAATTGCTGTTTTAGATGTTTCTTTTTAAAATACTTAGATAATATAAAACTTTAATTTATAACATACTTGATTATAATATTTTCACTAAAATACATTTATAGTAAAGATGGTATCATTGCCCCAGAATTAAGTCAAATAGGTTGCTTGTAATGCTCTGATATTAAAATGTACTACATTGTATCAGCAAATCTTTATGTTCATGTTCTCTCTGTTTCACCATTGATGTCTTATATAACCTGGGTTTAAAGTTTTATTAGTTTTTAATTTTTCACTTTTGCTTTAAAAAGCAGTATTCATTCTATTTTGCATTTTCATGTTTTATTATTACGTAACTGCAAGTTACTGGAAGTTTATAAATAACTTTACTTTGTTTGAACATTTTGTTTACACCTTCAACTTGTTTAATAATACATTTTAAGAGTAATGTTTTGATTATGGTAAAAAAAAAGGGAAAAAATTAAATTTGGAGCTAACACAATAATATATTTATTCAGTTTAAGCTTTCATGCTCATTTATGAAATTTTCATCAAGCAAAGATAAGTTGAATATGAATATTAAGTTAAACACAAAAATCTTGCATAATGTGCAACACTTAGCATATCATTAGTAGAGAAATGTGTTATATCTATTAAATACACATGATTAATTATAATGAAAACTACATATAAAAATGATGTATTATTTGTACATACATGTAGTTATATCAAATGTAAAAAAAAATGTACATTTAAACAGTCAATAGTTTTTGTCAAATTATTATTGCTTCTGTACTTTTGTGAGGCAGTAAGAATTTCTGGCTCTGAAAGAATACTTCTTTGTTGAGACGTGTTTTAATTCTAGCAACTCTTTTTTTATTACACTATTGTCTAAAATTAGAATCTTTACTTCTAGAACAAGAATTTAATTATTTTTTTTTCTCCTCATCATTTTGTAAACCCATTTAGTATGTTTCTGTTTTTCCCCTTTGTACTTATTCAAAATATTGTTTTTGTTTTTTGGAAGCTCTTGTATCAGATACTTAAGGGCCTAATGAATGCATTAAACTTGTGCTTTAATTTTGGCAAATGACTTTCTTATATGGATAAAAAAAATGTCCATTATATGAACATTTACAATTTCCGTCAGTAAACTTGTAAAACAACAAAAAAAACTTACCGACTACATGTTATAATTTTTCAGTTTGAATTACTGTTGATGTAGCTATGTGAATTCCATTTGTTTGTTAAACTCCCTGGTTTTCTTTTAAAATAATATTATTATTTTTTCTAACATAATCACATCTTATGATGTGTCAGGCTTGACTTGTAATACCAAAATAGACATGCTTAAATGCAAGCTTATAAGCTCATTTATTAAGTTTTTTTTTCTTATGTAAGCAGAGACTTCTCCTATAATATATTACTCTTGGCTTTATTTTGTATTAATCTATATATTCTGCTTTGGTAATGCTGACTCATATGAATGATTCACTACATCATGTTTTTACCATTGGCATTATTTTTTCTGGTTAAATATACTGCTTTGCTAATGTTGAATCATATTAAAGGTTCACTAAGTCATCTTAATGTGTAATTACCATATTATACAAACTTATATTTACACCATGGAAAAGCTCATAAAATGAGTATGTATGGGTTGAATTATTTTTTCATCTTCCTGTTAAATAAAAGTAATTTGAAATTGCTTTTAAAAGCTTTTATAGCAAATTACTGCAGCAAAATAAGTTGATCAGTTGATAAACTAAGTATGATTTATTTATCATCGTAGGTATCCTCTGAGAATAACTAGGCTTGACAAATTTATCCACCTCAAGGTGAAAGGCTTGAACATTGGCTGCCACAGTGACAGATTAATGTGTGCTTTTTCAGTGGATGAAGATTGTTATACAGGTGTTTTTGGACTCCTTGGGAACATTCAGTGCAAAACTATGAAGAATTACTTAGTAAGTTATAAGAAAAGAAAAATTAAAGCTATTGAATAGTAGATTTTAATGTTTTGTAGGAAACTGAAATATTTCACTTTGAATCTACTGGTTTTCTTTAAATTGTGTGGGTAGTACAAATAGAGACTTGTATGTATATTGCACATGAAGATTGCCCCATAAGGTTGAACAGAGGCCTGTAAAGATGAACAGCTACATTGTGAACAAGATGTCAGAACCTGCTGTGTTTTGTATAAATCATATTCATTAGAAACATTTATGAACACTTGTGATGACACGTTTGCTTAAACTCATTATTCAATCCAGTTTGAAATGTACAAGGCATTTAGAAATTCAAAAAAGATGAACTCACCTGACTTGTTATGAATAAATCTATGCGTAATAGTGCAAACACACGGGGAATGTTTATGTAACACAATGAAATTTCTTTCAAACTCTTTCTTTTTTTTCACTTACATGAGTTAACCACAACTCTTAGCTTAGCAACTATGGTAGTGTGAAATGGAGTTCTTGCATTCAAAGTAGGTTCTGGAAATTTTTCACAACATTTGTAAATTATATTTTCGTCTAGGTGGGTGAAATGTTTGTTGTTAGAAATGTGAGACAGTTGTTGAATGTTTCAATTATTTAGGTTCATCTATTAACAAGACAACTTTATCAGTTTAAAGGACTATTTGTTCATGGCTTGAAATGATCATATTTTATTATGAAAGAAAAAATAAATTGTATTATAGCTTTATTAATGCTTTAAAATAGTTACTTCTCAAACATTGATAAAAATCCTATGGTACAAGAAATTTAGTTTTGATTATTAATTGCTAGAGTTTTATAAAAAATAAAAACATATTATTATTATTATTAATTTTAATAATTCTTTCCTATTATCAATTTACATTAGAAAGATCATTACAATCTATAGTTGACTAAAAGTTTAAGCAAATGAATTGTGGTAGTAAGCTCACCTTGTTGGACAAGTATTATCTCGGTAGTCTCCATACACACATGAAGCTTGTACATGTTGAGTCTTAAAATTATGTCTTTATTTACATCCTTGGTTATGTATGTTCATGAGGTTGTGTAATAATGATAATTTTTAACTATGTAGAATATGTACATTTTTTCTTCTGTTTCTTTAGCCAGGAACTCGCAGTTCTGCTTTGAAAAACTTGGCCCAGCATCTAAGGAATTATGAAATGTCTAATAATGACTGTTGTGTCAAGGATGGAAACAGCATGAACATATGGCTACAACAGCCTTTGAATAAAGAGAAATCTTGCCCAGTTAGATCAAGATGTCCATTCAGGAAATCCCACACTCACAAATTGAAAGCACAAGATGACTGTTATGAATATCCAGCTGAGTCAAAATGTTCTTTCCAAGAGAAACAAAGTAACTCCTTGATGGAGAACATGTTCAAAACACTGGTCAACTTCTGTGGTGATAAACCTTTGTCAGGTTAGCAAATTAAGTAATACTTATAATGCTAATTACATAATCATTCGAGGATGATTTTGATAATGTTAACAACCTGAAAATATTCATCAACACGTTTCTTCAGGATTGTTGAAATGTAACATTAAAACTTGTTAAAACTTGAAGAGTACGAAAAATAGGCAACTTTGGTGTAGTATCATGTGTTGGGTTTGTTTATGTAATCGGAACACCTGTATATGATTTTTATAATTGAATATTGAACATTCTTAAGACTATAAAATTAATTGGTTTCAAGTGCATTCCCATTGATTGCTTTTTTCTTCCCTCTCCAGATAGTGATGAGAATACTGCCTAGAATAAATATAGATTGACATGTGATGTAAGCTACATGAATGACTGGCTTGCAAATGTAAAATACTTTTTTAAGTATCTTTGGTAAATAATAATGCCTAGTTACTTGGATTCTCAAGCAGAAAAAATCAAACTACCATCTTTTTTTTCCATTGCTTGAAAATTTTGAGGTGTCTATAATTAGTAGATACATGGGTAAATTATGTTACAATGGGTTAGTCACGCTTTTTGAGAATGATTTGCAAATTTAGTGGAGTGTCATAGCAGATATGAGCTATGACACCACAAATTATATATTTGGTTCACAGCAACTTTTTAATTATTCATCTAAAACAATCTCCTAATTTATAAACTGTTACAAGTGGTAGCCCTCCAACCCAAAAAGCCTTTGTGATGAAACTGTACATATCTTCCTGTATTGTTTATAAGTAACTAAAGAGGGATTTTAACTTTAGAAAGGTTTAAGAAAATTGTAAAGGAAATTGGAATCACAGAAATCCTATTCGACTCGTACCTATCAAATCCTCAGCTATACCTTCAGTAAATTTTTATGTCTTTGGTCTGCTAAAGCATGTCTTGGGAGCTGATGCTCACATATATTAGAAATGTGTTCTAAAATTTACCTCTTCATCCTTTTCAGAAGGTTGTTACAATGGAAATTGTAGTATTAGGCAATAGTGTTTAATTATGGCCACCAGATTGAGCATTGTTGTTGAAGAATGTAGTTCCAAGGACAGTGTGGTATCTGGAATCTTATTTTATAAAGTGCAATCAATCCTCGATATATCAAAGAAGTTTTAAATAAAGGATTCAAATTCTCCTAAAAGCCATAAATATTAACTACTTCAGGTGTTTTGAGTTGTTTGTTTTCAATGAAAATTTTTATGAAGACAGCTAAAATAATAGTTATTTTGTTATTTTTTGTGTCAGTGACAATAACTTAATTTCCTCATTATATCAAATTAATTTTGTGGAACATTTGAATTTTAAGCATTTTTTAAAGGTTTTGTATTTTACTCGTTTGTAATAATAATAATTTAAGGTTTAAAGTACTTTATTTAAAAATACACGTATAATGTATAATGTAAAGAGAAATAAAGCATTTTTAACCAAAATTTATACATTTCATATGAGCATCAGGCTTCACATACATTTGTGTAAAAAAAAATCTTACAGTTTGAGATATTTCTTGGAAAATCAATTCTTTGGTAACAAAAGTTTTATTAACTTTATAATTTTTAAATGGAGTTAAATGAGTTAATGCTTTCAACAGTTTGATGAACAAAGTAAGTACAAAAAATGTGGATCTTATACAAAATGATCAAGGTAGAAAGTACCACCCTAATGGAAGACTTGTGCATTAGATTGATAAGGAAAATGTTTTGGATAATGCTGTAGAATGCTAACCTTTCAGTAAATAAAAAACAAACGAAACTACATCAAAACAAATTGTTGAAAAACCAATTAAGGAACCAATTTAGTTAAAATTTTATAAATTAACTATTGGTTCTGTAAGCTTACTTAACTAGTGTATTTTATCTCCTGGAGCTGATTTAGTTAGCTCAAAATTTTATTGTTGCTGAAAAAGTTAATTTTGTGAAAGTACTATTAATTCTCAAATTAATGATTATTTTTTGTTTTGTTAACATCTGCCAGAATTATTTAGTCTTGAACTTATTATATTTCCTTAGCTATGGTTGGCAGAAAGGCACTATTAATAAGAATTTAAGTTGCTTCTTTTTTTAAGTATCTTAAAAAATGGTGTTACACACACATATCCCAAGTGTAGGTCAGCCTTCTTTTATAACTCAAGTACTGTCTTGAATTTGATTGTTTCTGTGGAAGCATTTGAACAATTGTATTACCATATTCTTATATTTTATAATAAATAATTAAAAATATGTAAAAACAAAACGAATTATAATTAATAAGGAGAGTAAAAGTTATGCACAAGTCTCATGGAGAGATGATATAAGTTTGCTTGAAATATGAATTAACCAGTTTAGGATTACTGTCTAAATTATTTTTAGTAAATTAAGATTTTTCATGAAAATAAATCACACCATATTAGTTTAATGACTAGTGAAATTGTCATCATTGTAAGTTTTTGTGAGTGTCTGCTAACTTACATTGATTAAGTTAGTGAGAAAAGTTTTTGAATTGTTTTATATTTTGTATTGTTGGTTTTATAGGCACATGCCATGAAGAAACAACATCAAATTCTGATGCTATTATGAGTGGAGATGTTTCAGAAGTGCAACTAGTGATAATCCTCGATGGACACACCTCCATTAAGTGCTTTGGTGATTTTATGCCATGGCAAGGCCTAGAAAACTTGTTAAACCTCACCAAAAATGCATTAACTTCCAGTGGCTTTAAAACTATCAAGTATGCACTGGTTAGTTTTGGAGGAAAAGGTGTTTATCATCAGCCTCATCTGCACTTCTTCAACAGGTATGTGTTCAGAATTTATTGTTACAAAGTTTTTAAGATATTAAAACAAATAATAAATTGGGTTTTGAATATTAATAATGTTTTGTACAATGGTAAATTTTGCAGTTTGATAAAGTTTAATCATTTTTGTGTTTTTCAGCTCTCATTGGATGTCTCATCATGACTTTGTTATCTTGTGGAATAGCAATGTGTGTCTCTTACAAGTCAGATTAAAAACAAGTAATTGGCCAAAAGTTGAACCTATTGAAGCCTTGAATTATTTGGTCGAAACAGTGTCGTTTACAAAAAAAGCAGTGAAAATGATCTGGTTTATTACAGATGATGACGGTGAGGCTAAGGTAAATATATCTCATGTATTACACCATGGTCTATATATGCTTCCATAGTCAGTGGTCTGTCATCTTTGTTTTAAAACAGTTTTTTGTTTTGAATGCTCATTGTGCATAGAAGCATGTGTATAGGTAGTACCCTTTTATGGTTATTTAAACTGCTTGTTTGAATATTCTTCACTTGCTGCCTATGAGATTTGTATGTCACTATCCTTGACGCAACTCGCACTTAACTTCATGAGTTTTATCGTGAACCGTGCTATTGCATGATGACATCATGTAACAAAAGCTCTCAACGAATAGGAGGGTGACATAACCTCCTCGAGCAGTAAATCTCCCCACTATGCACTTGCTCTTGTGAAAAATTCATTCTTTTTCCTTAGCATTACATCGATGTGTTTAAAATTTCTCATTCAATTTATTGAGATTTGCATTGTTAATGAAGCTTTAATTTTTAATCATGAATTCTCAAATTATGGTGTCTTATACTTGTCCGTTGCGAGTTATGTTATTCACACACAAGCCTTATTTCTACAAGAAACAACCTTACTTTTTTCAATCTTGGGTATATTCCTTATCTTTTATCTGTGTCTCTTATTATTTCTCATTTTTTCTCCATGATCCACAGTTCTGCGGGTCTATCTTATCCTTCCTCCTTGCTTGTTAGTACCCAGATAGCCATCACATATCGGCACCAACATTAGCCAAACATCATTCTGCTCATTGGCTCAACAGTGGCCCATTTTGTTTACCCAGTGTTGCACCAATGATGGCAAGTATCTAGGTACAGTTTTGCAGCAGCCCCTCCACCAGTTCTGCGTGGAAAGCTAGCTTTTCTATGTGAGAGGTGAATTATCTTGGAAATTAACATTTTCTTAATCTGAAAATATAGTTTCGATAGATACTCGCATTCCCACCCAACTAACTTACTTCCAGTACACATGTTTTGTCTTGCCTGGTCAAAGAATGAAAATATCACATGTGTAAGTGCATAGGGGGAGTTACTGCACAAAGAGGTTGTGTCACCCTTCTGTTAGTTGGGGGGGGGGGGCTTTTGTTGCATAATGACATTATCATGCACCAACACAGTTCACGTTAAAACTAGGTAGAAACACGAGACAGATAGCTTTTCTGTGTGTGGGGGTGGATGTCTATTGGAAATACATTTTCAGATTAGGAAAATGTTAACTTTCCTAATACCATTCACAAATTAAGCAATAAGGATTTTATGTTCATAATGGCTCAAAATCAGCAATTGTCTTTTCCATGTGAAAGATAATCAAATAAACTAGAATCGCAGCAAGCCCATGCAACCACACCTACTTATCAGGTTCCCTAGTGGACTTTAATGCCACTGGTCGTGGACACTGATGTCCATATACATTTAATGGCTTATGGAAAGTTTGTTTGTCGTATAAGATTGTTCATCCTGTCCCCTGGTGAAGCTAATTGCAATGAAAATTGTGGTATTTGACAATGCTGCATAATCATGGCCATAAGTTTGAGTTTGATAAACAATGAAGAACGTATTTCCTAGGGTAGAATGAGGCGTGGAACATCATTCTTATAAAATGTGATTTAATATTGGTTAAAATGAAACTGTTGTTGAAAATGCTTTCATTTTTAACTTTACACAAAACAGTATAACTTTAAAGAATAATATTTTTGTTAGAATGTGAGAAAGAATTTAAAAAACTAGTCTGATCAAGTTTTGTGTTGTGATCTGTTTTTCTTCTCTGTCATACATAATTACAAGAGTTAATTCTGATGTCAGTCTGCTACATTTGATATTTTTTTTATGAAAGTATAAGTAATTATATTGTGTTTAAAGCATTTGTCTTCTGTTCTGCGTAGCTGCTGTGGAGTTAAATAGCTTTTGATACATGTGTTTCATACATGTTTACATTGTTCATTGTCTGTTTAAAATATTAATTCTTATTTAACTTACTAGAATCTGTAGATTTTATACATACTGCTGGTTTATTCAACATAATCACTGAGTCTTTAAAACATTTTCTTGTAATTATTAGTCAATATTTGCTGACAAATATTTCTCAATTTCAACTTCTCTTGTGTATTTAGAACTCGCCTATTCTCCCTACAAACAGAAGAGTTATGGATTTCTTAAAGCAGAGTGATATTACTCTCTACAGTTTCTTCCCTTACTCATCTCTGTGGCATACTGGTGTTGTGGGTATCAAAAAGGATGGGTTTGCAGTTTCTAACAGACATCCAACAGAAAGTGTGGAGACTCCTCATAATGCTTACACTGATCTTACATTCTTCTCGGGTGGTGTAACTTTCAGCCAGGAGTGTCTTTACATTAATGCTACAAATTGTAATCTAATTGCTTCCATGATTACTTCTAAGGCCAAGGAAAAGTCATCTGTGTAATCATTAATTCACACTTGCATTTAATGATTGACAGTGTTGTGTGGTTGAAAATGTTATATCTTAGTTTTAATGGGATTTGGGTTCTTTACCTGTCAACATAACCAAACTGTGTTGTCAATTTAAGTACATGTCAGTTTGTTTTTAAATATAAAGAAATTATTTTTTAAACTTTGTCAGAAATATCACAATTAGTTGATTTATTTTTTTATTGTTTTCTTCACCAAAATATTGTTCCAATAACAAATTATTGTATACAACTGAAAGAAAATATTAAACGATGAATTATAGAATGAAAAAAAAAATGTTTTATTTTATGGGTCAGTGGTTCCTTGTCTCATCTTGTCTGCTTTTTTTGTCATTGCTGAGGGTCAGAGACAATGGTTTGTGACATCATAACCTTATATAAGTTCTTGTTCCTTGCCTTGTTGGTGCATTGGGCCAATGATAATCCAGTCCACTTCTTGATGTCTTCTGTCCATCTTCTAGGCTGTTGTTTACATAAGTGGCATCCTTCAATCTTCCCTTGGAGGATGATCATTGAGAGCTTGTTGGCCCTGTTGATGTGGCCAAAATATCTCAGCTTTTGTTGTTTGATATCATTGACAAATTGATCTTCTGCCCCCACTTCCACCAGTAATGACTCATTCATCCAAGGAGCTGTCCTGCTTACTCCCAGTAGCTTCCGATAGCCATGCATCTCAAAAGTTTCCAATGCTCTGATGTGCGGGCTTCCTTGCAATATGGTCTACATACACACGTTTGGTATGCCATCATTTTGTTTTATATTTGATCTCTGTGTTGAGTACTTGTATCATAAGTGCATTTCCATAAGACACTTTGGGCACTAAATGCTAAGGTAGTTTTAGCCATATGCTTTAATGATATGCAGTTGCCATGGATATTTCTATTAAATGTGATATGAAGGAATTTTGTGTTCTGTTTTATTTTATTATGGGTTTTAAAACTGATCACCTGGCTGTACAATTTAGTAAAAACAAATTGCAAAGTTACCTTTTTCATAGGTTTCCAAAGTATCAATATTTAAGAAGAGTAATAACTAAACATAATCAAGAAACTTCAAATGGCTGCAAATAATAGTACCTCTTGGTGCTGTTAACATCGTGAATTCTGTAGTATTAAACATAACAATCCACCACCTCTTGATTATATATATAAAATATTTTTTTTACACAAATCGAGAATAGAAAGAAATAGATTCGAGAAACTCCTATGCAAATTTGTTTAATTAGAGAAAACATTAGCATTCTGTTCAGCATTCTATACAGTAAATAATCTTCTATCTATGGAAATCAATTCTACTTTTACAGAGAATGGAACAATAGGGAGACATAAATTTATATTAGGTTAACTTTGAATTTATTAGTAAAGAATACTACATATAAATAACTGGTTTTGGTTTTTAAAGGAAAACTATAGTTTTTATGCTAACATTTGTTCTTACTTGTGATGTATACCAGATGCAGTTGTTGTAAGTAAAGTTGTGTCTTTTCATGTGTTGCCAGAAATAGCACTTTTCAGAATTGTTATGAGTCATGGGAATGTTTATCTTGTAACCCTGTAAAAGTAAGTCAGTTGGAATGTTAATGCAAAAATGTTTTTATAGTTATTTGATGGCTGTAAATGCACATCTGACTTTGAATCTGTGTTTTTCTACAAATCCTGTAGATAGCCACTTCAAAAACTACAATCTAATAATTGGTTATAATGCTAACACTGACCTTTTACAGTTAATATAAAATAGTCTTGAACTCAGCATGTCTGTTATGATTCAGCATTTGAAAGATAACATATTCTAAATACTATTCTTTATTAACAGTTATTCTCATAAAACTTGGAAAAATGTAGTTATGCTTAAATTGTAACGTTTTGACCCCCCAAATGGCTTGAGAGCTTATAACACTAAAATTTTGAGTTTGATTCATGTGGTGGATACAACATGTATAGCTCATTGCACAGCTTTATGCTTAACAGCAAGTAAGGTAATTTAAATGTAATTTTCTTAGTTATTTTATGAAAGACAATTTTCATCTATTCTGTTTTTATTTCTTTTTCTTTAAACAGAAGTTTTGTAATTTCAATAAAATGCCTGTCAGTTTACAGAATTGTGCAGTAGTTATATGACTGTGCAATCTAAACAGTATTAGACTTTGGTCAATGAGCAATTTGAAAGAGAAAATAGACATTCACTGGATATTGCTTCGGAGAATTTTTGCAGTGTTGTTTGCTCTTAGGGAATATCTAATGGAATAGTCCATGAAATTGGGAATATCTGAAAATGATCATTAAACATGAAATTGGGAGGATGAATGAAAGTTGTTCAGAACAGATTATGCTTACAAGATCCTTATTCAGGGAGTTTCTGGATGTGCTGTAATAGCTTAAATACCATATTCAAACTTTCCTGGAGATAACTTATGATTATTAATGTACATTATATATGTATTTCTCTCCTTCTTGTCAAATATCCACTTAGGCCTATTCAGTTACTTTAGAATTTCAGTTGACAAGCCGAACTATCTTCTCTATTTCTATTGCACAAGTATTCTCTGTGATTCACTTATAATTATGGCGCTAGTTACCCTTTCGAAAGTACTTGGGTTATAGGGTTTTTATCATCTTGTATCAAGACTTCTTGAACCTACGTGTTTTTCTGAGATCATGGATATTTGAATTAAGATATGCTGTTATAACTCTTATACATTTAGTGATTTGGACTTAAAATTCTCCATTAAGTGCTAGCTGATCACCATTTGTGGGGAAAAACTCTGTTGTCACATATCATAGTAGTGATTTACATAACAGTGATACACCACAAGAATTTTAAATAGTATCAAATAAAAACTACCTTTAATCTATGTAATTTTACAGACCATACCAAGTCATGCTCAACCCTGTAGATGGTGCACCAACCATTACACCTTAATAAACAGACATACGGCTGTTTTTTCCTAAATCAGTGCCCAGATCGTATATGGGGCTAACTAGTTTAAATTAGCTGTCCTTAAAATATTCCCTTCCTCCTTCTCTTCCTAGTCTGGTGTTTATTGGTCTATTTTTTGTGTACAGTGAAAAGAAACCTGTGTCAGAAGTGAAAAAATTGTTTACAGATATAATATGTGTTCCTTCTATCTTTCCAAAGATCAGGACACCTCTCTGTTTATATAATCAGCTCAGCTGGTGGGTGAAGTTCAAGGTAACTTTGTCACTCAGGCCAAGTTTAACCACTATATGGTGTTTACTTATGTGGTGCCATCTGTTACAGCTTTCAATAATGAGAGATTGGCATACTTGGGTGCTGTGTGTCTGGTAGAGCCACTGCAGGAGGTTTCTTGCACTCTGACAACTGAGGTTACAATTTTGTACCACATTGCCGCAGAAACAGCTTCAATTAGTTTTGATATCTTTAACATTCTGGTATAGTCAGATAGACTTGCTAAATAGTCCCTCCATGAATTCATTGACAAGATATTCTCTCGGGCTGCTATCACCATGCTTAGATGGTGATGTAATGTTTAAGCATCACATTCTGTTAGCATACACAGCTAAGCTTACATGGGCATTATGTTCGAGTTTTGAATTCTACCTTGTATATGGTTCTGTTTTATACTGGATTGAATTGCAGAAGCAACTCCATGGCAAAGGCTTCTCAACTGCAAAGTTCTTTGTTTTTTAAAGCAAAGCCACACTGGGATATCTGCTGTGTACATTGCAGAGAATCAAATTTAAGATTGTAGTGTTGTAAGTTCTTAAATTTAACTCTATCCTACCATAGAGTGCTGTAGAGTTGATCAAGCTCTAGGTATTAAAGGTGATCTAGTGCAGCACCACCTAATCTTAGTAGCAGTTGCTGCATTATTTCTTCTTAGGCTCAGGAATTCCATGTGGCCGCCCAGTAAATCTGTTAGGGAAGCAATCTAAATCTTTCACTAGTTATAGTGAAAGCAACCTACCATTATATATGCCATTTCACTGAAATAATTGTGGAGCTGGTATCAGCACAGGCAATGACTTGTTTATAATGAAACTAAAGAGGATATACTGATGGATCAAAACTAGTTTCTTCAATACAAGATAATTTGTTCCATTTATTGTAGTTGTTTTTTCTCTCTAACTGCTACACACGATAATGTGTTATTTTATGAAGACGTAGGCCAATGGTTGGCAATAGGTGTCATTGACTAGTTGCCTTCTACCTAATCCATCAATTCAAAGTTAGAGACCACTAGTGCTGATAACCTTTGAGTAAATATATGAAAACAAACATCTGTTGAAATGTTATGCAACAAAGATGGTTTTCCAAATTGCTGACAATAAGAGCTTTAAGAGGCTATATTAAATATTTATTGCACACTGTGGTCACTTCCACTATAGGTGGTATCAGGAAGATTAAGACATGCTCCACAATCCAGATACAATGCAAAAAAAAGTCATAAAGTATGTATAAAGTTCTCATCTTCTAAATGCACTTATCACAGACACTCAGAAAACAAAGAACTGATCATGTGCCCCATTTTAAAATATTTCAGTGCTTCAACCAGGTTTTGTTTTATAAGACTGATACAAGTAAAGTACGCCTGCCAGGCTCTAAGAATTTCTGAAGATGCCATGAATATAATGGAGAACAGAAACAAGGTCTGGAACAATAGGCAATGATGTTTCTTCAAAGAAACTGGAGAAAAATCCAGCTGCTAATACCTATAACTAAAGTCATTGAATAAGATACCTTAAGAAAAAGTCTTGTTTTGCACATTTTCAAATGAATTACCTACTTCTCCAGTCACAACTTTAAAAAAAGAAACAAATCCCTGATGCCTTTGAAAAAGTATAAGGAACTTGTACTTCACAAATTTACAAATAATCTGGATCCTGCATATATGGGAAAGTCTCCCCATGGAACAGAATGTTGATAGAGCATCACACTTATGGAAGGTCCCACAAGCCATGTCTATATTCATATAAGAAGCATTGTCTGACTTGACTTGGTAAGCATCTGTGTGAAAACATATAAAATGTGGGAGGGATGATTTAAAGTCAGAAGAACGTTCACTTTAATATGATGGTATAGATGGACACATACACTGAACATAACAGCAATCATTATCTTCAGCTTCCCTTGCTTTTTTGTATCTTCCAGACAAACAACTTCAGCACATATAGGTTTGTTCATTACATAGTGCAACAGACTTACTACAAAGACAGATGGCATGTTAACATATAGAACACACAATCTAAATATTTTGGCCAAGGGAACTCAGACTGGAGGTCAAGCATATAAACACACATTTCACTAGGACTGGTCAACTTCAGAGTCAGTAAAGAGCTTTTGAAGGGTCAGTATTTTGATGAGATTGTCACATTCACATAAAAGAAAGGTTAAAATGGGAATAAGAAAGAAAACATCACCAAACTTAGATTGAATAAAACCATATAAAAATAAAATAAATCACATTTGGGTTCTCATAGGCAGCTTGTTAAATGGTATATTAGAAACTACCTGGACAACATTCAACAATGGATTTATGTTTAATATAAATATAATATCACAAGTTTCTACTTTGAATTATTAAACTGATAATTCACTTTTTACTGTATAAAGCTTAGTAATCTACTATTCTAAACATTAACAGAGCAAAACTTTGTTACTTTTAGAGTCTAAATTCTCTATCACCATTCCATATTGCTACTTAAAAAACCATGGATATGTATATTACACACTAGAACAGCCAGAAATCAAAAATGGGAGTTGCTACTTTTGGAGGAAAAGGAAATGCCATTTGAAGCCATACTAGGGGCCCAAGAGCATGCCCTCCTTGGAAAAATTTGTAGTTTTCACTGAAAAATAGCACATTGTGATGGTATTAGCAGCCGTTATCCAATTTAAAGGTAACTTAAACAAGTAATACAAAACACAAGTAATTTACTTCATGTCTAACATTGTGGAAGTTTTAAAACATTAGGTTTATTTCAATAAAGATCACTTAAATGCAGATCGTTTTCCCATAATTAGTATTTATTTCTTGCACAAGTAAACAAAGTATGAAAATCAACTACCAATAATGATGTTTCAGTTTTATTTGGTCCTTTTTAGAACTTGTGATAATTTAAAAACAAAATAAACACCTTTCATTTCGTATGAGCTTATCATACAGCCATTGAGCTGTCAAGGTCAGTATTTTATTTCACCACTGTTGCTCTTGAAGACATATTTACAAGTTAGTAAAGTTATAAAAAATAAATTCTCTAGCTCATCATCTTTCTTGTAGCACAAATACTCACCTAAATGACTGAATTATCGTTGCTAAATAATTACGAGGAAGCAAATAAACATTCATTATATCAGGAAAAACATTTAATTGATATTTATGCTTAAACATTTCTGTAAGCAGAGTAAACTTTCGAAGAATCTACACCCTGAGAAAATAAAGCCATTAATGAAAACAGGGTATATCATAAAGATTCTGGAAAGTTTACTAAATTACTATCTCCAGTCATTAATTAATGAATTGTATGAAAAACTACTAAACAATATAAAGATTAGTAAATAAAAGTAATTTTTATAAGAAATTAAAACATATCTGCTACGTAAACCAGATTTCAAAAAAATAACTCCTTGGAAGATAATTACTTACATCATCATTTTCACCAATATGAACAATTATTATTTAACAACAATCTTAAAATAAAAAAATAGCAAAGTTAAAAAAAATCTAAGAGGGAAAACATTTTAAATAAATACCTTGTTTATGATCTTATATATATATAGTTTTTATCATTTTTAAGTTTCAGCATGCTATCTCAGATGTTGGTATAGCTTTTGGTGTTTTTCTACAATTTTCAAAATAAACACAACTGAAAAAAACTTTGAGTAGACAAATGAAAAATAAATTGTTTTTTGTATAAAATATTTTCAACTACTTCTTATTTCTTTATATTTTCATTAATATTTTACTAACATATATCATATATCAATACAAGTAATTTTGAAGAATCTTTGATTTTCAGTTTATGTAATAACTTCTGTTAGAAGATCATTACTGAATGATAATATTCACAATAAAAAAAAATCTTTTACAGCTTTTTATTTTTCATAATTATAAGTTCTGTAATTCTAACAAAATAGTGAACTTTCATTAAAGAAAAACAAGCTATAATGGTTAACTGGTATAAACTGATTAATGACTGTTCGAAATGATTCCATTGCTTAAAATGTTTTATTAAATGACAGAAGAAGATTTTGCTCTTAAAGTTGAGTATGAAATAAACATACACACACACAAAAAAAACAACATCAAATAATACCAACAAGAGGTTTGTTTGAATGTTAACTCTTTTTTTTTCAATTGCCTACAGTATATTATCTGCATAAAAAGTTCTAGACATAAAAGGCAGTGTTAGTAAAAAAAAAGACAAATATAATGATAGGAGTAAAGGTTTGTGATATATAAAATTTAATGCAAACAGCTGCCATGTTTCTATTAAAGACAACTGATATGCTGTTATTACCGTACAGAGACTAGATATACAAAATATCATCACTCTATGTAAAAATTGAATACAAGAAAAGTACCTGTGACTTTTGCTTATAAAATGAAAACTACAAATCACAGTGTGCTGGAAAAAACTCTGTATATACATTTAAAACTAATATTGCTATCAAAAACATTTATGCGAGGTACAAATCCACTGAACAGAGCAGAAACCAATTCTCAAACAGCAAGACTATTGTTTCTCAGCTCAGCCTGTATTTTTACAGAAATACATAACTATTTATAAAAAAAAACCATTTATCAATTTATGTTACACCTAAATTCTATTTCCAATTACAACTGTATCAAAAGTGTTTTAAGGCCTCTGCTATTACCTGAATTACAAAGAAGTTATTGAGTTAAGTCCATTTTGTAAGGGTATGCTTTTAATTTTAAAGTTAAGTATAGATTTTAACAAATAAAAAAAATCATTATTTTCACATTTAGGAAAAAAATACTATTAGTTCTCAAACACATTGTGCCTTTTCAAAGAATATCTTCTAAATTATTCTTTGATTTTCAAAAATATCAAAAATGTAAGTGCTTCAGTCAAAAATATTAAATTTCTAACTGAATCCTCACTCCAATTTCACTGATGAAAGTAACATTTAAGACTTTGATTAAAATTATTAAAAAATATTTATATTAATTTTAATTAAGTCCTAAAAATAATTTTTAATACAATTTAGGCACATACTCGAATAAAAAAATATTTCTGCTGCAGCTGATCTTGTTTTAAAACTAGGTTCAGAGTTCTTGGTACTTGTTCAATGATTCTTGGAGTTTTTGAACCACCTGAAAGAAAATTTATTGATATATTTCACCTTTCATTTTACTAACAATACTAGCTTTTCACCAAAACATCTTAGATATTATGATGCTCTTCACATAGGCCATTGCTCTTTATGGAGGCTGGAATGCAAACTTTAATTAAGACAAGTTTTATTTATTTCTATTTCTTATGAACTTTGCACAACTGGCTGCAGATGGTACATGAAAGTTGAGATCTTAGATGTTGTAAGCTAGAGCACTTATAACCAGCTTCAATGTTCTATATATATATACACACACAAATCTGGTGTATCCTTACCACTGTGTTGCCTCTCCAATTACAGATACCTCTTTTACTATAATACATTTTATTCCTCATATTTTATTTATCTTTACGAATGAAACTTTTTTTTGCCTTGGTGTTTGGAAGGATATATTATATGTTATAAAGGGGAATAAAAAGTGAAGTTTGTTCAGTATTTTAGAAAAACTTTTACAACAGATTTCATTCATGATGTGTCACTCATGAGGTATATCTAGGAAGGAGCACAGTTAAAAATCTGTTAATTTTATTTCATTGTTTCATTTCAAACAAGTAAAGCCACAATTTGAAATCTAAATTCACATCATAATATTAAATTAATTCATTTAGTCACCTTCTCTACAAAGTTTTTATAACAACAATTTAAAATTCTCTTATAAACTTATAGAAGCCATTAAAATTGTGCCCTGTATTAATTATTTATTATTCAAGAAGAGCTCTAAAATAATGAAAACCTAATTTTTCTTTTCACACTGTGAATCTCCTAACTTTTGAGTACACATAAAATAAATATCAGAATCATAATTATATCAAAATTTAACATCCATGTATGTGTTTTTTTTGTTGGTCCTATAAGGAAAAGAAAACATTGTAATCTGTAAATTTAAGATTTATGAACAAGCATAATATCACATACATAATCATAAACTTAGCCCTCTTCGAGAAAGTAAACACTTTTTCATGAATATATTAACCACAACTCTGGTAACTTGGGAGAACCAATTTTGAATGTTTTTGGTTTGAGACCAGTAGCAAAAAATGGCACTTAAAAGAAAAGTTTCATTCAACTGTTAGCATCATTAAATAATAAGTAAGTTATTAAGTTACAGATAGCATGGCTTACTTCTTTGGTATGTTTGCAAAGAGAACCTAAATTTAAGTGGATGTATTCTTTCATTTAGTTCGAATTTTTGGTATAAAGCTATTGTTGTTTGCATTAATAAAGTTTTTAACCATGCCATAAATAATAAAACAAATTTGATGAAATTAAAGTGGCAAAAATAAAAGAAAATGAGTTATTAATTTTGTTTTTGTTTAAAACATCAAATCGAATTAAAAAGACCCATGGCCCATAAAGAAACTGCACACTGTGGTAATTTAGACAGTGTCAACATATACCAATGATATTACCAAATGTCAAAAGGAATATCATCAGTTACCTCAACAATACTGTTGCCAGCAAATGTCATGAAAGTGGCAGAAAAGTTAAATGTAAGAAATAGTGATCCGAGTGTCACATTGCTCATGCATCTACGAGTTACACTCTATAAGAAAAACACTGTTTGAAAAGATTATGATCAACGTGGAGTCTTATTAGAACAACTTCCTCCCTATGATTTTTTGCACAAACTAGACAGATAATTATTGATGGTAGAGCTGATGCTGGCATGAAACCTCGTCCTGATGCAGGAACGTCAAGAGCCAGCACGGACCCCGGGGGCAAACATCCTCGTCGGGCCCCTTTCTCTCTCTCTCTTTTTTAACATTTTCAAGAATTTATTAAAAGAAGATCCTAAATTAGGACAGCAACGAGCTCATAAACCAGACAAAATCATAGCAGCAGCCGTTTTTACCTCACAGTATAAGCGTAAAAATATTAATAAAGTAACAACAAATATCTATTAAATCTATAAAGTAACAAATACATATTAATTATTGCTTAAATTATCATTTCAGTCGTTCTTAATGTATCAAGCGTCTATATACAAAAAAAAGCCAAAAACTATGGTTTTATCATTAAATGAAGATATAGCCTAAAGATGCTTTGCAGGCTTTACGACATAACAAGGTTTCATTCACCCAGGCCCCTGGGTAGTTGCCCCCTTTGCACATCCTAGATAGAGCTTTTTAGCAGCAATAATGCATGCAGTTTCAGTTGACGAAAGTTTCAACACATTTGCAGACATCCACTGACATAAATTAGCGAGAGTAATTTGGAGCTACTGTCAATATAGCTTATATATTTGATTATTGAGAGTAAATCTGAAAATCAAAAGTTAATTGCAACTATTAGAGAGAAGTGTACAGTTATGGAATTGATTTTAATAAAAAAAAGTATGATACTTATGACAAAGTCCAGAGGCATTCTGAGCTCCTGAGTGAAGTATCAACATAGTGGTAATAAACATGGACCCATAATGAGTTGTCATTAAAAACGTTAAAATAGAAAAATGCTCACATAACCCACAAAAATGGAAATCCTGGAAAATACTGAACCTCTATGTAGTGTCATAAGCCTTGGAAACAAGATGTTCCCTCTTGAAAAAAAGGCTTCCCTGATTGATATCTTAAGTCAAATCAAGTTGTCTAAGGTGGACCACATACAGACTAATGGAAAGGAGTTTGTTTGATATAAGAAACCAAATAATATGATCATTAATCATTTTCTCCAAAATCTTACAATTATTCAAAGCAATGGGTCTATAATTAAAAGAAATTACTGGAACCTTCCCAGATTTTCAAAATGTTAGAATTCAGAAAATGCCCCCACCTGCCAAATACGGTTGCAAAGAACCAGAACATGACTGATAAAGGCAGTCTGAAGGGTGTAATGCAAGACCAATGCAGGGCTATTTCGAGTCTCATCAAAATGATTTGTTAAATATAAGCTAAAAGACAATCAAAACCAAAAAAAAGTCCTTTGGTTTGAGGCTAGATTGCCAAGAATTCAGAGGAACAAGAGGAGGTTGTAGAATGATTGGAAAAACACTTTCCAAAGGTGTTGATAATTACATTATCAAATAATTATACAACTCCAATAATCATGACAGTATATAACACACTCAATACAAATAACCTTATGATAATAAAATTACACAGCACATGAAAGTGCATCAGCACAAATGTTATCAACCTCTTTGACATGGATTATCTTCAAACCATACTTTTCTAATGATAAACTCCATTTTAACAGTCTTGTTTTTTCCCTTTATTCGGTTTAAAAACGTCAACAGGTTATGATCAGTGTAAATGACAATGGGTTGTTGTAATGCAGATACATATACATTGAAATGTTCTGAAGCTAACACTAAAGCCAATGTTTCTTTTTCCACAGTAGAATAATTCTTTTGGTAACAATTAAACTTTTTAGAAAAATAACAAACAGAGTGTTCAATACCTTTGTTGTCTGATTGTAATGGGATAGCACCAGCACCAAAATCAACAGCTAATGTAAAAGGTTTATCAAAGTCAGGTGCCATCAATACAGGGAAAGTGTGAAATAAAGATTTGACCTTTTCCAAAGCAGATTGACATGCTTCAGACCAGTTGAACTTTTGATTTTTCTTCAATAAGTTTGTTAATGGTACAGTGATGTCAGCAACATTTTTCACAAAACTTCCTGTAATAACTGGCCATTCCCAAACTTTTTTTGATGGTAGGAGTTGGATAATTCACAATACAATCACCTTTGGCTTAAATTGGAGAAACTTGGCCATTGCCTACTACCTGACCTAAATAAACAACTCTGGCTTTACAGAAGTCACTTTTTGCCAAATTTACAGTCAGAAATGTCATGTAATCCAAATAAATGTTCTTACCAGGTGTCAATGAAAAACACAATAACATCAACATAAATTACAACATCTAACAGATTGTTGAGACATTCATTCACTGAAAAGTTGCTTGAGAATTTTTCATCCCAAAAGGCATTACATTGTACTGGTATAATCCATCAAAAGTAACGAAAGAAGAGATTTCTTTTGCCCTGTCAGCTAAAGGAGCAGTTCAGTACACCTTTAGTAGGTCACACTTTGTGATATATCTAGCTTTTCCAATTTTATCAATACAATCTTCTATTTTTGGAATAAGGTAGGAATCTGTCTTCGTCCAAAGCATTTACTTTGTGAAAGTCTGTACAGAATCTAACCAATCTATCAAATTTAGGAACAAGTACACAAGGTGAAGAACAATCACTTTTACTGGGTTCTATTATGTCATTTTCCAGCATGTATGATATTTCTTTACATGTTTCATCAGCCTTGATTAGATTCACACAGTAGGGATGTTGTTTCACAGCAGAAGTGTCACCTACATCTACATCATGAACAGCGATGTTGGTTTGACTAGGAACATCCAGAAATATAAATTTGTATACAATCAATAAATTAGCAAGTTGATTTTTCTCTTCAGAAGACAGAAGAGTTTTGAATCAAGATTGGCCAGAATTACTCAGTTTGATGTTGCATTCATCTCCAATATTTTCAAATTTATGAGTATCTGAGTCAACATAAGTGTTATCAGTATCAAAAAAACACTCAACAGCTAAAATATTTTTGTATGAATCTCAGATGTGATAGGGATTTAACATACTAATATGTCACAGCTGGGTAGCCTTTTGATGATCACGTGTTTTTACAACATAGTCTCTATCATTAACTTTCTGAACAACCTCATAGAGACCATGATACCTAGATTTGAGTGGATGTCCCATAGTGGGTAACAATACTAAAACCATGTCACCAGGATGGAACTAATGTTTTTCAGCTTTGAGGTCATAAACATTTTCACTTTAGATTGGGATGACTTCAAATTTTCCCAAGCCAATTCACAAGCATGTAAGAGTCTGGACGGAAACTTGGAAACGTAATCCCGTAGATGCATTTCTTTTGGGTCATCCTCCAACCACTGTTTCTTCAGCAACTTGAAAGAACCACGCACTGTATGGCCAAACACCAAATCAAACATGCTAAGCCATAATGACTCCTGAACTGACTCAGAAACAGCAAACAATAATAAATTAACTCATTCATCCCAATACTTCTCGTTACTGAAGTCCATATAGTTTTCAAGGTATAATAGTATCTCTCAAGAGCACCTTGCAATTCTGAATGATACGCACTAGATTTGATCTGTTTAGCAATGAGCTGATAAACAACTTATTGAAGCAACCCCGACATAAAATCTGATCCCTGATCAGATTGAATTTCTTTGGGCAAGCCAATAAAAGTAAAGAAATTAACCAAAGCCTTAGAAACTTTTTGGGCTGAGATGTTTCTCAAAGGGATAGCTTCAGAGAATTGAGTGGATGTGCACGTGATAGTCAACAAATATTGGTTTCCTGATTGAGTTTTTGGTAAAGGTCCAACACAATCAACAATCACAAGACTGAAGGGTTCTTCGAAAGCTGGGACAGGTTTCAAAGGAGCAACAGGAATTTTCTGGTTAAGTTTTCCAACCAACTGACAGGTATGACAAGTTTTACAAACCTGAGAAACAACTTCCTTATTTTGGCCAAAATAAATATCATAATTTTGTCACATGTCTTGTTGACACCTAAATGACCTTCCATGGGGATTTCATGGGCAACTTTCAATATTTCAGAACAATATGCTTTGGGAGCAACAATTTGGTAAACTATAGCCCAGTCCTCTACAGCTGGCACATCTGGTGGTATCAATTTCCTCATAAGCACACCATTTTTGAAAAATAACCATATGGAACTTTCTCCAGTTCATCTTTTGGGAGTGCATATTTAAATAGTGAAGAGATCTGCAGATCCTTATCTTGCTCCGTGATCAGTCTACTTTTAGCAAATGGAACTTCCCCAGGTGAACCAGATCCCTCACATTCATCATTGCCCATCACCGAGGAATCATCAGTAGGACAGTCATCCACAAGAATCTCATCAGATCCATAAAATGTCTCAGACAAATCTATAATATCATCCTCTGAATACATGCCTATCATTTGTTTTTGGCTTAATTTCTTAGCCTGAGCTCGAGTCACAGCACACGAGGGAAACACATCGGGATTCTCCTCAATGACAACATCATCCTTAAATGAAACAGTAATTGGCTCACTAACCATTTTAGGTTTGGCAACAACTTTTCCTCCAGCCAAATCATTTCCAACAATAATGATGCACCCTTAAGTGGCAGTGTAGATCTTACTCCGACCACAACTGGTCCCGATACTAGGTCTGATGCCAAATAAATATTATGAAGAGGAACATTAACAAAGTCACTCTCAATACCCCGAGCAATAACAGACTCAACTGTGGTAGAACTCGAATCCAAAGGCAATACATCTTCTAACAATAATAACTGAGTCACCCCAGTATCACGTAAAATACAAACGGGTATGGGATTGGCAGTGTCATTTGTCAATGACACAGAACCAATGGACACAAAAGGTCTAAATTCCTCCCTGACTACATTAGCCTTTATATCAGTGGCTGAATCAACAATATTGGGGGATCTGGTGAAACTATGTCCATATGTGGCCACAAACACACTGGGTGTTGCCATTTCTTTTTCAAACACCAACAATCAAATATAATGTGACCAGGTTTTTTTTTTATAAAAATGGCACACAGGCCTTGATGGTTTTGATGAAGTATTATCCTGGCTGTCAGAATATTTTGAACTAGGGGAGCTGGATTTTTTAGAAGAACCCTCAACTTTAGTGGATTGAACAGATACAGGTTTTTGCTGAGATGGCAGGAATTTCTTTTCATGAAAAGTGGTTTTTATGTGTTAAACACAGAAAAGAGCAGCTGCTTCCTGTAGAGTTTCAACTTTTTTTTGCCTTAGTAAGTTTTTAGGTCACAACGTTTCAATTTTTTGTTCAAGTAAGTTTGAGGTCGTCACGTGCACAACATTTAAATTCCTCAATTA
>NW_013666562.1:137187-141735 GCF_000517525.1 Limulus polyphemus | reverse complement strand
CAAAAATATTGGGGGATCTGGTGAAACTATGTCCATATGTGGCCACAAACACACTGGGTGTTGCCATTTCTTTTTCAAACACCAACAATCAGATATAATGTGACCAGGTTTTTTTTTTTAAAAATGGCACACAGGCCTTGATGGTTTTGATAAAGTATTATCCTGGCTGTCAGAATATTTTGAACTAAGGGAGCTGGATTTTTTTTGAAGAATCCTCAACTTTAGTGGATTGAACAGATACAGGTTTTTGCTGAAATGGCAGGAATTTCTTTTTATGAAAAGTGTTTTTATGTGTTAAACATAGGAAAGAGCAGCTGCTTCCTGTAGTGTTTCAATTTTTTGTTCAAGTAAGTTTGAGGTCGTCACGTGCACAATGTTTAAATTCCTCAATTAGACATAACTGTCTTAGTTTGTCGGAACTGTTGCCAATATGCACAGAATTACACCATCGATCAAAATAAACCTCTTTTTTTTTGTGGGCAAATTCCATATACATGTGATTATCTTGCTTGTGATAACCTCAAAACTTTTGACGATAAGCCTCTGGTACAAACTCGTATGCTTTGAGAATAGCTGCTTTAATTTTATCATAATTCATGCAATCTTCTATATATATAGAGAGAGAGCAGTATAGGCTTCTTGTGCTTTACCAGTTAAAATACTTTCAAATAATAATGACCATTTTTCGGTGGGCCATTCCAGGGTTTGGGCAAATTTCTCAAACTGTTGGAAATATATCAACTTCATTTCCATTGAATGGTGATACTTTAACATATCGATGAAGTTCAAAATTGTCATTTTGCCGTGGTCGATCGGAGCAGAGTCTAATTTCTAGTTCTCACAGCTTACTTCTTTTTCGACTTCCATGCAAGCATTTTTGGCCTCGAGACATTTATTTTCTCTTTCAGCTTCGATACGAGCTTCTTCTAGCACGATTTGTTTGAGTTTTTAGCTGAATCTCTAAATTATCTTTATCACTCAACTCTGATTAGCCAGTGGGGACACTAGAATATTCCTCCAATACTTCCTCAGGTAACAAATCATCATCGACTAGTATTTCAATAATACACTTTTTAGTTAAATTTTTCTCATCGACTTTTTTAACTCTTAGTTCTAAAACTTTGGCAATTTCAAGCAATTCATTTTTGTTATATCTTTCTAGTTGTTCGAGGGAGGGTGATACAAGAAAATCTGACATGATCAAATCTTGTTGGCATTGATAAATATAAACTGAATTATGATTTAAATTTGAATGTACATTGAATTTTATCTCAGATTCAGATCTCAGGCACGAGCCCCCAATTTATCATATTACTTATTACAATTTATCCCAGACGAGTCTCCAATTTATTACATAACATATAATTTCAGATAGCCTAAAACTGAGTTAAATGATAATTTAGACTTAGAAATTAAATAAATGTCAATATGTATCCAATTTATGATACTTGCCGACAAGATTGATACACAGTTTTTTTTAATACAAATAAATTCTAATATACAAACAATAATACAATTTACAATAATGGTTATTACATGTAATTATCTATGTACAAAAGTTTTATAAACTTACAAACAATACTTAGTCCTCTATCTGTTCTGGAACTTCCATGATATCTCATCCAAGGGTTCACGATAAACAAATTAATTTTGAGTTGATGTAGCTATGATTCACTTAATAGGGAGCTAGCTAGCTCTGTGTTTTTCATTGTTTGCCAGTTCGTACATTGAAATATTCAAGGCTGAAGTTGTATAATGTTTTTGTAAAAATACCAACGTCTGATGTGAAACTGCTGAAGTTAAATTGTTTGTAATATTCAAAATCTATAAACATTCCAGGTCAAATATGTGAAGTTCCCGATTAATAAGCATTACAACAATCACGGTTATAGCTTCTAAGGTTTATAGCACACCAATAATATATAGTGTATTTTGGCATGACGTGTTGATTATATTTATAGGCGTGAGAAGAGTTTCTCGAAATTTCAGCTTACGCAACAATATAAATGATACACCAGTGTTTACGTACACACATATATTGTTGATTCTTCCATTCGAGAATTTTCAACAATTTTAGTGAATAGGCAGGAATTTTACAATACAGATTTAACTCATTACTACATATAAATGTAACCTAAATAAACATCTATATTAACTTAGATATAGGATAATAAATCTGTCACAACTGCTGTAAATATGACCATACAGGAGCTCAAAATATACATCTTGGGGTTGTTGTACCTTTGACTTCATAACATCCTTAAAAAGGCCTAAATCATAAAAATGAAAAAGTTATCTCGGTGTATTGGACCAAGGTATGACCCAACTAAGTTTTGTTTGTTTATCGTAGAGCAAAGTCACACTGGGCTATCTGCAGTCCCACAAGGAGAACTCTACCAAGTTTCAAATCAATACACCAAGAAATGAAGGAATGGCAGTTTAAAAGTGGTTGGAAGAAGAAGAAAGGATAGAAAAACAGTAGGTCTTTCTGCAGAAACATAAAATAAAAAACAAACTAACCCTGTCCTTGAAACTCAATTATAATAATTTGTACTAAACCTACATATAAGGTAACTCTGCAATGTAAGTAAAAACATGACATGTGTATTTACATCTATAACTTGGCAGTTTGCGAGTGTGTAATTATATTTATATCTAATCATGTGGTGAATTAATACTTAATAAAATACCTAAAAAAAACCTACAACAGCTTGTAGATCATTATACAAGATTTAGGTTTTAGTTTTTTTTCCTCTTCTCCTTCCCATTGTTTTTTTCCCACCTTTTTTTTCTCTTATTTTCTTTTCATTGCAAAGGATGAAAAAAGCAAGGTGAATGACAGATCAATGGTAATAAAGACTGATTCATGACACGAAAACATGTCACACTACCATTGTTAAAGAGAAACAGATCTTCATCAAAGACAAAATTCTCTATAGACCTTTTTCTCTTATTTGTATCTATGCAACCTAGAGTTCATTGTGTCCATTAAAATCTCACAGGTTGTCAAAAACAGATAAAAGTTGAAATACTAACTTATGAAGAGCAGCTCAATCTATATGTTCTCCTAGTGACGAACTGTCTGAGGAGCATTTTTTTTTATTCATGGATCGTGACCACTTCCTTTTTTAACATTGGTAATATGACATATTTCCATGCATCTACCATTGATCTGTCTTTTGTCTATCGCATGTTCTCCATGGCCATACCACACCAGTGGATGCTGTTGCTCTACATATACTGATTGATTATACTACCACACTTTGTTCTCCATTTTGTTAGATACTCCTAAATGTTCAAAGACTAGTTTTTAAATGCCATTTTGTTTTACCAGTGTACATGACCTTATAGTCACTACATGTATATTTATACAAAAGCCATGAACGTAGAAGTTTAAGTAGTTGATCTTTGTACTGAAATAGCTGTTTAATGCTGAGGCTAGATCTGTATATTATTCTGAGCTGAATTTGATGGCATAAGTTTTTTCATTAGAGCAGAGAATTATTTTTTAATTTGTAGGGATTGTGGACCCATAAAAGGCAGTGAGATAGTGAGGGGAAATTTGGGGACAGTGTGTACAATGGCTGGTGGTTGGAATTTGTTGTTATGAAAATTGTGTGTAATCTTCATTAGAAAACCAGCAAGGTAGCCATTAAATAAAATTAATCAAATGAGACATCAACGTTTTTTTACTTACACAATAATTTATTTGTAAAGTTTAAAAAAAATAAGTTAAAAAACTTTAAAAACTCTACATGTTTCAGTGCAAATAATTCCCCCATCTTCAGAAACATAAACCACAAAGTACACGTTTCCGTTTATCAACGTTATATTCTAAGATCTGTGCAAGAACTCAGCTAAAAAATGTTTCCGCAGATAAAAACTATCTTCAAGTATTGTTAGTACTGATCATAAAATTTCAAAGTACTTATGGTCACAGTTTATTACACTTCTCACATATTTTCTGTAGTTATTTCATTGTTATCAGACAGTTTAGAAACTAACAGAAACAAAATGAATAGTATTGTCTCTCCTTTTCAATGTGGACAAAGAAGTTCCAAAGTAAATCTCCTGAGAGTTTCCAATTTTTTTTTACACCTATTTACTATGTTTATTCTACTGTTAGCAGCTGAATATAAAGCAATGAATCACTGTTCCTGTTTAGGTGTTACCATACTTTGACACCGTAAATATCAAATAAGCTTTTGCAGCACAATTATCAGAACTTTCCCTGCTTTGAAAACACAGTGGGGTAGGATTTATTAACTTGTTGACGGTATAATGGTTACAACAAGAATTGTCTAAAGTATTATAAATTGCTTATGCTATGACTTTGTAGAAAGTCTGGGCTGATCCAATAAACTTGGTAGATATTTGAATGTTGGTCAATAAGCAGACGTTTCCTACAGTGTATTCAAATTCCACTATGAAAACACAGTAGCGTAGGATTTATCAACTTGTTTACACAGTACAGTAGTTGCAACAAGAATACTACATAAAAGGGAGAGAAAATATTTATGATATGGCTCTGTACAAAGCTGCATCCGA
>NW_013666562.1:124269-136242 GCF_000517525.1 Limulus polyphemus | reverse complement strand
ATTTGGAAAACAATGATCTCCATTACTTACGATGTTTCGAAGTTGTTTTTTCCACTCGTGAGTCGTACTTGCTAACCCTTGTCGTAAGCCAGGTCCAAATTCACAATGGCGATGTAGAAAGTAATAATTTTTAGACTTTATATATAGCCATACTTGAATACAAAAAATTTTTATAAATGACAGTACCAATACCACAAAAATCTATTGTAATTTACCAGGCTTCCTAACTATGCTGCATTTGGGCCTAAAAAAAAATATAATTTCTGTTCGGAAAATAGCATTGATCATAATACTTCAAACTCTCCAACAATATAAGCGCTTTTCTTTCGTAAATAACATAGAAAGACTAACAGAATTACGTATAGGAAATGTAGAGCTTTCAACTTGTTATAAACTTATAGGTATAGAAGAGCAGGAGTAGATAAACAAATCTTCTCAAATGATGAAGTGATGGGTGGAGTCAATATTGTGGATTCGATAAATATTATATCTCAGCAAAGAGAAAAGGTAGAATATATGCTGTAGTAAAAGCATTACCTCTTGATAGAAACCAATCTGAGCTGATAAAAATCCCTCCATCATGTATTTAAAGTCTTCTATTCGTTCTAACTGAAAATGAGTTATTTCTGCAAGAGTTGAATGAGAGATTACATCTATCCTCTGGTAAATAGACTGAACTTCTTCTGCGCTTAATTTACCTTCTTCTGTGAGTTTTTGGTAATCTTTTCTTTTATTTATTGCACTCTGGATAAAAGAAAATAAAATAAACAAACAGTTATAGAAGTGACAGATGAGATAGATGTATAATGATGTTACTATGAATGTTTAACGTAAGAAGATGCAAGCTGCTATGTACAGAAAACAACAATTTTTATAGTTCTATGATAGTAAAAAAATTGGGCAAGATAATTGATATTTTGAACATATATTATTGTACTAACGAAAAAAATCTTTAATTCAGTTGAGACATGTAATATACTAAAAAAACAGTCAGACTTTATCAGTCAAAAAAGTCCCATTCATCAAATGGTATAGTTGTACTACAGTGATTCAAAACACAGTAACGTCTAAAGTGGCATTACTTTTTAAAATAATATGTATTGGTATACAATACAATGAACAACTTATATAACTAATTTCTTATTTAAGAAAGTCGAAATTTTTTCAAAAGGATAAAAAACCTCTATTAAAGAAGAGACATGCCTAATACAGTTATGCAACTGTTAATTCCATCTAAACCATCAAATACTTTACTATCATTAAGCCTAAAATAAATCCATTATGCTTTACTCAGAAACCTTGTTTTATAGTTTAATATTTTAAACTTTTATACAAATACATGATTATTTAGTTATTCAGTGGTAACCCAGAATTATTTCACTTTTTATATGACTAATGGATTGATCAACATAATGCAGATATCAGATTACATTTTATATTGTTTTTCTTCTTGTGAATAATCTAAAGACAGTTTAAAGGTCACAGAATATTTACTTGCCAAATTAAAAAGTGTAGAATGTGACCCAGAATTATACAAAATTTACTTTTTAATGTCAAAGTTAACCTTTCCCACCTAAGCTCTTCAAGATCTGTGACTTTAACCATTATAAGAGCAGGAACACATTAAGGTCAGTTGAAATGTATGCTGTGTGAACAATGACATTAACAATAAGTATGAGCATACTGATGATCAAAACAATTAAGATAAGACTAAATCATGCACAGAGTTGCTCCATTCTTCTCAGAAAAACAATTTGGGTAAACTTTCTATTATCCTCCTGTACCATTTATTTTCTAATATCTAAGATCACAATTGATAATGTCATACAGATGATTTAGCAAATACTTGACCATGTATAAAAATTACATTATCAATGTGGTGGTAAGTAATGCAACAGGTACAACTGCAGAGAAAGGAAGTTTGGGCGGTATCAGGTTGCCATACATCTTGATCTGACTAGAGTGTCGCTCAACTTGGTGTTATCCAAGTTTATCGTAGAATATCTCTGACAAAAATTGGATATTTTTGAAAGAGGTAAAATGTCTGCTTGATCAGTGAAACTTTTCACAAGTATCACTGCCATATCTTAAATGATAGCAAGATGGGCAAGCTTATACCGTATTATTTCCAACATACATGTAACTATTTTAATACTGTGATAAATGCTCATGTAAATAAGAAAATTTCAAACCTTTTCTAATTTTTACTTTTTTTTTTAATATATTAATATTTTCCAATATTCTCAAAGTGATGCTTGCACAGTTACAGATCTTGAAGGGCTTAGCCACAAAATGCCAACTTTTACATTTGAATATTTACCTACACTATTAACAATGTTCTAATATCTTCTTCACTGCATCTATTTGTCTGGTTACACATTTCCAGAGAACACATGAAAGTAGAGCACATTGGACTACACAAATAAAACTGTCAAATCATGAAAGTACCTTGTTCAGCTGCAATATGTCTGGCCATGCAGCTAACATGCCCTTGTATTCATGAAGAATGTCACCCATTGGCTCAAAGTCCTGCTTAGGCTTTAGAGAAAGAAAAAAAATTCCATTCATGCATTTATATTATTATTCAGGACAGTTCTATATTATATGAAGAATCAATGACAGATAAAAATATTTTCTAAAAACAATCTGATCTTTCATCACTGTTACTGATAAAGGCATTAATTTCTTATGATAAGAATTTTTAATGTAATTCCTAAAGAAGTTTTAAGAATAAATAGTGTCAAAAGTATTTAACATTATGTATGTTTGTGTACATCATCTTATAATTTTTTTTTTTTTACTCAAAAGCAAAATATAATAGTGTTGAGTACCATGTTACAATTGGAACAATCTTCTGCCTTATTATCCTATTAACTGGTTTAGTCCTAGCAGTACTAGCTCTAGATGCAATACATATTGTTATAAAACTTTTAACTCTCCAGCAATAGGCTCGGACAATAGAGCTGTAGGGCTTCTATATTATAAAAAAAATTATATTAGTTTTGTGTATCTTCAAAAAATTTTGCAAACTTTCAGTAAACATTAGAAGTCTTTTGTAGCCAAAAAGTCAGGATTTATAATGAAGTATTTTTACTAAAAATTTTTCCATGAATATGAGTCAAAACATTGACTTCTCCAAGTGTAAAGTGATTTTCTTGTTAAGATTAAAAATACTTATCTTCATATGAAAATCGTTAAATTTTATTTGTACAATCTTCAAAGTCTCCTATATAAATTTCAAACATTTTTTTTTTGCAGTAAAACTATATTTGATGTTATTTTCTCTACACTAACTCTATTTGACTGACTTCATAACCACCATGTAAAAATATGAAATAAAGTTGTATTACCCATTTCTTCTTTTTAGAATGACTTTAAATTGTAACAGGAAACTACATTCGCTTATCCCAAATAGCTTAAAGCTCATAAGAGTATACATCTGTTTATACTTAAATTTTATTGTTTTATTGCCATTTGAACTGTGTGTAAATAAAAATCCCAACAAACAAGTTGTAAATCATTCAGCAAAAGTGTAACTCATGTACACTATCAAATTATGTAACACACAAGCTACTTGTGAGCCGCTCATGAACATTTTTTTTTTTATCTTACCTAACCCAACCTTATCTAACCTAACAAGTTTCTAATTTTTACACTTTAGTTATCTTTATAATAATAAATATATATGTAAAACAAAACAAGAAATATAGTACTTACCTGGATCTTCTTTTTTTTTTTTGCTTTCGATTGTCTATGAAACTTAACCCTACCTTTTTAAACTAATGGTTCTACTGCAATAAATAATTTTATATTTAATTAAATAATGCATTTAAGGACATAGGATGATAACATGTAAAAAGCAGACAATGAACTGAGCTGAAAGTGAAAAATAAAATTCTCTGTAGAGAAAGTAATACAATATAATACATCATTTGATAGATTAAAACTTTGACTTTCTATTTGTTATAAATAATATAGTATTACTTGTCAGAAAGAAATATTGGCAATTGTGACAGGTGGGCATAGCAAGAAGGGTCTGATTTACTAAGTTATGTTTCTGTGACCAAATAAGGTTGAAGACTATAAAAATTATGCTTTGCCTAAGTAATAACGATATCATAATGAGTAGTTTACATTAAATTCCATATTTCTCAGAGGAGTGGTAAATAAATTAGAGCAAATGCCACAATTCCCAGATTGAAGATTTTAAAATATTTCCTTATAAAATTAAGAACTTAAACTTTTATAATATTAAAATTTAACTTACTAGCAATGTTTTGATGCCAAGTTTATTCGTGTATTGATAATAAATCAATTAAATTAAATTTTGAATGTAATTCAGCAAAATCTCTTGACATATGCAGAAAAGGGTACATATTTCAAAGAGTTAATATAATTCTTTGGTGAGATAAACAACTTATTAATACAAAAATTGTTCAATTTTTTTTACGTAGAAAATGGGTAGTCAGTTTTCATTTCCTACAATTATGATGTTCAAGAGGCTTTTTGTAAATTTATGAAGGGTTCTTAAGTATCTGAGTTCAGTAAAAATCAATTTTATTCAGGGTTGTATGCTACAAATTAGTTTGTTGTTTCCCCATTTATAAAAAACTAAATTAAATTTTATAATTACCAAAAATTTCATAAATTATAATACCATTAGTTGTAGCAGAGTAGCAGCAGTGGCACTAGGGCTAAGGCAGCATCACCAGCACAATATATGATGGAATATAGACACTCAATGGTTTTATTACTGTTCTAGACCACCATGAATCTAATATTCGTAAGTGCTTTTTTTATTAATCAATAATAGAAAGCCAAGATGAGGACTTTCACTATTTTGTGCAAGAGGAACATAGTCTGACCAACCACTAAATTCCTCATCTTTGTAGACAAACACTATTGAGAAGCAAGATCTTTTGGCAGTAAAATATGGCTTTCTGAGGTTAATATATTCTGCTTTTTATTAGAGTGTGCTTTTTCTTTTAACTCGAATATCACCCCTCTGCAGTTCCTCTGAATTTGATGTTAAACATAAATCTAAAGTCCTACTCCTACTGAAGTACACGTTAGTTTCTTTCAGTTCCAGTTTTTGTTGGGTGATTAAATTACTGCACGATGTTTAATATTACACTCGACACATTAGTAATAGTAACAATAATTCAATTTAAGATCTAAAAACATTTCTAGATAAAGTAGCATATCTTACCTGTTCTTCATAAATGTTTCCTATTTCTTCATAAGTGTCAGCTGTATGTTTTATTGCTAATGTTAGGGATGTTGAGCCTTTGATGGAAAGAAAAATGCTATCTGAGAATTTGTTCCAATACATTTTCTAACAACTAAATCCACTTTCAATTTCTTATTTTATGTACCTCAGAGAAAAAAATGTTTGTTTTTGAAACAAAGACATAAAATATTTTATTTGATTCAAAGCACAACCACAAAACTTGAGCTTCCTAAAACTTACTTAATCAATGAAACTCCGTGAGACTCGACTTTGCATTCTGGATTTGCAAATACTCTTATAGGTTAGAAAAAAAAAAGAGGACTAATAAATTAAAAAGTCTGAAAACATCTCTAATAGATAAGATCACTTTAACGGACAGTTGAAAAGTAACAGCAACAAGTGAACATTTCTTCGCACATTAAGGGTTAAAACGTAAACTATATTTTGATACAAGTCTATATTTTTATGACATTTTAAGTGACAAAACAGTAAATGGCTTATACAAGTATAATTAGTTTAATAAACACAGCTGGTTTGTTTGTTTGTTTTGAATTTCGCGCAAAGCTACACGAGGGCTATCTGCGCTAGCCGTCCCTACTTTAGCAGTGTAAGACTAGAGGAAAGGCAGCTAGTCATCACCACCCACCGCCAACTCTTGGGCTACTCTTTTACCACCGAATAGTGGGATTGACCGTCACATTATAACGCCCCCACGGCAGAAAGGGCGAGCATGTTTAGCGGGACGGGGATTCGAACCCGCGACCCTCAGATCGCGAGTCGAGCGCCCTAACCACTTGGCCATGCCGGGCCAAACACAGCTGGAAAATATGACTGAATCCCAGCATGATATACAATAACGTATACGTTGTCATTTATTTGGATCACTATAGGTGATAAGATGGTGAACAGCTTCAAAGTTTTTTTCGTCCTTTTAGCTGAGTTGAAAAGTTATCATGTATATATTGCTCATTCATTATTTATCACATATTAAAAAACAAGGAGATTAAAATAAGTCCTGTCCTATTTGTTTGTTGCTGAAGAACATTCTTTCTTCTGGGATTAAATATTCTTACCACCAAACAGTGTTTTAACCACAGTTTTTATATTAGCACTATGTTTATTTTGATGTATAAAAATTTTGATTATCAAGGAGCATTGACTGCCTCTTTGCATAACTGCAACTGTAATCATCCAGCTGCTAAAATACCACAATAGTTTATCATAGCTTGCAGATGGTTCAATTAAAGATCTTGGAAGGATAGTTGCCAGACTAGGTGCATCCACCATCTGAGGTTTCTTAAGTAAAACTAAATTGGCTCCAAAGGCAGGATTGAATGTGCGATAGCATCTGTGATATTCACTGCTGTGAGTGGCTTCTGTTTAGTTACTCTGTGGTTGTACCCCTACTATACAGGTAAGCTCTGATAATACTGGGGCACACTTGCACACGTCCTGCAACAGTAGCAGCTGACATGGGTTATTATCCAATATTTTTTACAGTGTGAATAGTTCATTCTGTTGAATGTAATAATTGTTTTCTGACAGTAATACTGCATTGTCTGAAATTTCACTTTGGAGAGTAGTATTTCAAAGTATCAAATACTTCAACTATGTAATCTCATGCAAGTAACAGCATCCCACTGTCAACTCTTGGGCCACTTTAATCTTAGTAGAGATCTGACTACCACTCTTATAGTGCTTCTATATCCTCAAAGTACATACTGCACTTTCACACAAGTAACCCATAGAGTATATGTTAAATTAGTTTTCAAAATGTGGAGTATACTCATGTGCTGGTAATACAGTATTTTTTTTTGTTTTAAGACTAAAATCACCAATTTTCTGTTCCAAATATTTGTTTATGTTGTTCTTGTTCAACACATGGAGCGATTCATCAATCAGCCAATAAGTACATCTGTTAGCAATCTGAGTTATTCTCTGGTTAAAGGACAAAGTATAAATATAAAAACCTTTGACTATATTTATCAGTTTTTGAATAGATTAAACTTTTGACTTAATTAATTGCTGACATATTCCAAAAAGAATAAGTTTCACTTTCAGTGTGTCCCATAGCATCACCATAACCTTTAACTTGTGACTGGCTTCACCACATGACATAACCACTAGGAATTTAGTTAAATTATTAACAAGATACAAGCTTTTTTTTTGTAAGTTTAATCATAATATCTTAAATAACAGTTCTTTTCCACATGTTACATGCATATATCTAATTTGATAGGAAATAATTAAATGACTATAATAAACAGTATAGTTTCTTCCCAAATAAGTACAGTCGTCCCTTTACAACATAAAGCAACAGAAGAAAGTTAAATTATATCTTTCAAATTAAAATATATGAACTTATGTCCACAATCTTGCGATGTTTTATTTAAGTCAAAGTTAACGGTAAATCATCTTCCATAAAGCCATCAAAGTCCTCATCTTCTGTGTTGCTGTGAAGCAGCTCAGAGTTGGCAAGTGTAGGTGTGCTGCAATCCACATTGTCATTGCTCTCATCCTCCTCCTTCAAAATGGTTGATACTTTGACAGCTTTCCATGCTTCTACAACCCAATGGTAAACTTTGGCATAGCTGGCCCTCCATCATTTTCCCAGAGACTGTAAATTCATGCAGGCCCTCCATCATCCATTTCCTCCCAACATTTGTAGATCTTCACTTTGAACAAACTGTTTATGGTGAGGTCAAGTGGCTGCAGTTTCTTT
Organism: Limulus polyphemus; assembly: GCF_000517525.1. NCBI lineage: Eukaryota > Metazoa > Arthropoda > Merostomata > Xiphosura > Limulidae > Limulus > Limulus polyphemus. The sequence continues at coordinate 128,290 of NW_013666562.1, read as the reverse complement.
GTGAGCCCTCCAGGGATCACAGCTATTTCAGTGTCAATTTTTAAAATTTTTCTTGATGAAGTTGAACTTATGGGCTGACATAGAGTCAAATACCAGGAGGGATTTCTTTTTGGTGAAGAAGGCTGCTGACTGCCACTGCCAGCAGTTTTCAGCAAACTTTTCCATTTCATTCTCATTCATCCAGCCTTTTATGTTTGCTTTCCGTGTTTTTCGTTTGAAGATGACCATCGACTTGACTTTGATCCCATCATGTCCTGTAGACGTGACACTAATTGTTGATGGTTGTTGTGGTGCATCATAACTGACCAGCAACTCGTCCACGTTACCGAGGAAATATGGTGTAAGGATGTCCAAGTGTGTCTTCTGTTTTTCAATACACTCCTAGAAGCTTTCCACTTTAACTTACTTAGCAGTGAATAACTAGAGGGAAAACAGCTAGTCATCACCACCCACCACCAACTCTTAGGCTACTCTTTCACCAACAAATAGTGGGATTGACCATCACATTATAATGCCCCCACAGCTGAAAGGGCGAGCACGTTTGGTGGGATGGGGATTCAAACCCACGACTGTGAGTAGAGTGCACTAACCAGCTGGCCATGCCAGGCCGGAAGTATAGTTTTCAGGTCAGTGTGTGTGTATATGGTGTTGTTAGTCTTTATAGTATTCTGGTAGATTGTGTGTTCTGATTGGATGGTTTATCCTTCTTTTTTGATTGGTGGAAAAACTTCCTGTAAATTCAACCAATGGTAGCCACAGGTTACCTCTAATCTGGAATCTCTTTTTAGTGAAGGTTTTATTGTGTTAATGTAAACAGATTATTTAATTTTTGTAGTCTTCACTGGCTTGTGGGATATTCACAAGTGTGGTTAATATGTGCCTAAAAGTTTCTTAGAGCACTTTTTTCCTCAGGTGCAGGGTACACCAGGGGATGGATTATTTACATGAAAATACAGAAGCATGCTTTTATAACAACAGGACACAAATTATGATTTCAAATGCAGAATGTTAGACCATTACGAGTCCAGTCTGACCTTCAGTAATGTGTTTGGTTTTGGAACTTATCGTGTATACATATTGACTCTCAAGTATTGTCTTTTATGTGATGGTTACATTTTCAGTGAATCTATATGCCATAAATTCACAACTTTAAGTCAGCTGCAATGCATCTTGTTTGGAAAAGAGATATGGAAAAAGTTCCCACTGGTACTGAAATTATTTGAACTTCAGAAAAGCAGACAGTTGATGAAATGGCCGATTGTGACAGAAACAATTAAACTACTGCTTAAAAGCAGGCAAGAGCAAAATAAACAGTATTAAGCAACTGTATATTAAAAAAAAAGTTTTCCATACCCTCTAGAACAACATATGGGTAATATGATGTTTTATTACGAAACCATGTGTAAATATACCACAAAAGCCTATCATTATAGAATAAAAAAAGATATACGTAAATCAGCTGATTATTTAACACCAATATATGTGGAAGAGAGGTCTTTCTCTTCGTGTAATATTTCTCACACTATTCTTTATGGGAAATGAACATGATGAGATATGCTTTATCAAAACAAAGATAAAGAAACATGCATAAGGCTAAAGAATTACATAATTAAAACTTCAGTTAATCAGTGACATAGACTAGAATTACACAAAGGTAATTCTTTTGTTTCGGACAGAATATCAGTTCTTTTAAAAAAGTAAAAATAATTGGTTAATATGATGATAAACACAGAAATGATGTATTTAGTTTTAACTAGTAGAGTACCCTGCATTGCTTAGATGAAAATGGCTTTAAATATCTTGAATCGTTTTGATTAAATCAACCGTATTAACCGTGATTTTTTGCAAAATCAAAATGATGTCTTCACCCAACTAAATGTTTCAATTAAAATCAATAAAAATAACAATGTCTGAAAAAAATAAAAATTTGCTTTTTCAATTAAACCAATACCGTGTACATTGCTCCTGCTTCTTACATGTGTTTTGCACGACATTTCACGTTTCCAAAACAAAATTCCCTTACTTTCGGTGTCCTGATTCCTGCTGCAGGTGTTATTTGCAGCGTATTCTGACTTTATTATCGTTACATTTAATGAAAATTTGCTGATACCAAATGTTTTAGTAAATTCATCGTATAGCTGATTCTTGTGAGTATACGCATGCAAGCAAAGCAAAAAATGGCTGAAGCAATTCTATTTAGTTGAGAGAGTGTGTGTGTGTGCATGTTTCAAAGAAAGAACCAACCTTTTTCAGTTAAGGAGAATTAGACAGTAGGCATTATGGGTAGAAGAAAGAGAGAAAGCAAAGAGAGTATTATCGGAGAAGAAAATGAAGTATCCATGAAGTTTTTAAATCGTTTTAATCCTGGAGAGAATAATTAGGAGAAGTCCTCACACAGAGAAGAAACATAAATAATAGCCCTCAAGTTATCAAAAAATCTGGCCTTTTCAAGATGAGACTAACTGGTCATCCTGTGAGCCAGAAATTGCTATATTGATCATTTTGGCCTCAATCTGCAGCCTTAAAACAGCCTCCGAGGCCACAGCCACATACCCCATGTTATTTCCTACACAAAGTTGTATCTGTACCCTGAGTTTGGAGTTTGTAGCTTTAAAGATGTGACCGTGCAGAAGGAACAGACCAACAGAGAGAGAGAGAGACAAACATTTGCACTTATACATATATATATATATATAGATAAGAAACAAATATTTGAGTGTACTTAAACTCTAATTTTACATTAAGTATTTTCTTTTGAAGCGAATAAAATATACACTTGTATGTTTTTAAAAATACATTTATGAAGTTTAAACTCAACTGTCCCATATCTTTTATATCATTGTATATAAATCAAAAAGCTACAGACGCAAATCACTTAAGAATAATAATGGGGAATATAATAATTTCAAGAAGTGAAAACAATAAAATCTTTACAAGAAATTAATATTATTGTAGTTTTGTGTACACTTTTAAAAAGAAAATAACTCAAACTAGATAAATATATTTGATATTTGAAAGTTGAAACATGCACATAACTTGTAAGACTGGTTCAGAGCTGGAGAAAACAGTTTCCTCACTTAACTACACACGTGATAAGAATATATTACTGTGTGTGTACTTACGAGGTGAAGTCTCCATTTCAAAAGCAGTTCCTAAATCTCTGAAAGAATTGGCTACTTTCTGAATTTCTCTCTTGAAACCTAAAACATTATAAGGAAAGACAAGAAAGTTGTTAACTTTTCAAGTTTATCAAGTCACTTAACTATAACTAAATAATGGCAAATAATGCCATTGTTTCATCAGATACTGAATGATCACACACACTATGTTGAAAGCTCCAAATCAGCAGTTTCTCTAGCTTTATATTAGATATTATCTAATAATAACATAAAACTAGTGAGAAATTCCAAAAGTGTTGTTCAGTTTTTTTAACATAACTGAACGGCTTAGACTGATGCATACTGAGAAACATATAGATGCCGAGTTGAATTTACAAGCAAGCCTGAGATGTTTTACTAGCATTTATTTTAAGTCTCAGTATACATAATTAAGAAAATTTCCCATGCTAGACCAAATTATTGCAATTACATTAAACCTAACATCAAACTAAATCCTACACATTGTAAAAAAATATTGCTGTAAAGTCTCCATTGAAATGTTAATAAATAATGACTTTCAAATACATTAAAATAAACACAGTTCATACATCTGTAATTACACTGTCATCAAAACAAACAACGCTACCTAGAAAAGTTATCCCATTATCGATGTAGCCAATTTAGTATGCAATGCCAAAAAATAATAATTTATAACAATTAGAATGCACGTGTTCTTCAACCCTCACTGTCAGCAGTATAAATGAGAATATTTTATTTTTAGAACCCTCACTTCACATATTTGATTTTTGTCCTTATTTCTGTTTTTTTACTTGGCTATACATTTTTTTTTTTTATCTTCACCTTTGTGCAAATAATAATTGTTAAGCAACAAGCTAAGTGATAAACATATTCTACAAAGACTG
>NW_013666562.1:115233-123990 GCF_000517525.1 Limulus polyphemus | reverse complement strand
TGTCAGCAGTGGAAATGAGAATATTTTACTTTTGGAACCCTCATTATCAGCAGTAGAAATGAGAATATTTTACTTTTAGAACCCTCACTGTCAGCAGTAGAAATGAGAATATTTTACTTTTAGAACCCTCACTGTCAGCAGTAGAAATGAGAATATTTTACTTTTAGAACCCTCATTGTCAGCAGTAGAAATGAGAATATTTTATTTTTAGAACTCTCACTTCACATATTTCATTTTTGTCCTTATTTCTGTTTTTTTACTTGGCTATACATTTTTTTTTATCTTCACCTTTGTGCAAATAATAATTGTTAAGCAACAAGCTAAGTGATAAACATATTCTACAAAGACTGAAAAACTATGCCAGAAAAACAGCTGGTTAAAAACTACAAATGCTTTTGGAACAATTTTATAGTTTCAAAAAAAGTTAATATTTTCTTCTGTTGTCAAAACCATCATTTATAGCGTAAGAGTAAATTTATTGATAGCCATATGGCACGCAACAAAACAAAAAAAGAAGAGACACTTATTCATCTCCCCACAAGATGAAGTCTCGTGTAAGTTTTTGTTGGTTCGTGCAATGTGTACCAACCATTGCATCATTGTTGATCATATCCATATGTATGCATTTTCTTACATTCAGAGAATCAATTATTTGTCTTAAATACAAATTAATGTTATATATATATTAATAAATATATTACACATATCTTCAGATTAAAAATGTAATTTTTAGATTCATAATATTTACAATAATCATTCTATAATTTAGAAACACATAAGGTGCATGTACTGTGCAACCAGTTTTATATCTGGCCAACAATCAAATTTGAAATACTGGGATTATTTCTTTTATATATATAAGACAGTGTTTTATTGTGCCTGATGGTTATGAGTAACTCTTGAATCTTATAATTTTGTCTTTAGCTATATTCGTATATAAATGAATAAATTTAATTACATTGGTATAATATCGAATAAAACAACAGCTCTTTGTGTACGATGTAATGAAAGCATGGTTAATAAAGAACTTATGTAAACCTCATGGTTCCACTATGTTTAGTTATATAATAGTTACTGTGTTGTGGCATTCTATGGAAAAATGTTTTCTGATAATTAACTTGCCTTGGATATTTAATTACTGTCTGATAAGTCACAAGTTACAATATACTAAGCTACATTAAAATGAAAAGTAATGTATCCATATAACTACAGACTTCTGTTCAACAACAATATGTATACGATAACGATAAGTGTTAGCAGCTGCAAAATAATAAAAACATAGTTGCAACATTTTTATCTGATTTTTTTGTTTGATGTAACAAAATGATTAAATTTTAACTTATTCAAGAACTACATTATTCATAGTTGGCAACAGTAAACAAAAATGTTGAGTTATGGGAGACATAACTCATCATCATCATCAACTTCGAGGCATCATGTTTGAGCCTTAATAATCTGACGTATAGTTTATGGCTATTGCCATTACATTTTACATATTTGCCTAGTGGGTGAAGAAAGTTGATAATTTCAGCTTTACTATGACAAATAACAAACAATCTGACTGAAAATAATGTTTACTATGTAATATATAATAGCTTTTATAATGACCAGCTGAAGTACTGACAAATTTTATATATATTTGTCTTTGATAGCAATAGAAAAAAGAATATTCATTCATGAAGCTTGCAAGCTATTTTGTTCCGTTTCTATAAGTTGAAGGAAATTAACCTTACTAGCTGAATCAAGTAATATCAAATAGATGCTAGAAATTAATCCTGTTAACTGTGTTAAGTAAGTACAGTCATAATGAATACTTATGATTAAGCTAAATAAGAAAGCTTCAAAATGAATTAATCTTAGTTCAACAAATACAGTTCATTTGTAACTACCATAAGTCTATTTAACTTTTTAAAGTTTACTCATAAAAAAACAACAAATTAACTAGTTTCCCTAAATGATTAACAGGTGCACCTGTAGGGTAGATGTGGCAAGGTTTGCTTTAATTTTCAGCTATTCCAAAAAAAAGAATAATAAAAAACAATAATGGGTGAATGACCATGTTATTTTGCTATATATATATTTTTTTACTACAATTGAATAGTCACTATACTAAACTAATAAACATTAAAACAGTTTCTCACCAATTTATGTTTTGTGCACAATACAGAAAAATTCATTAACAGCATTAGAAAAATACTTCCCTCCTGTATACTTCTTCGACTGTTCCAGAGATGTCATGAACAGATGCTTCACACTGTCATCAAACTTGGTGACAAATTTCTGGAAATTATCAGTTTTTTTCTCGCTGATAAAATACCACAAACAACCTATATATTAATGATAATTTAAGAAGCTGATACATGTAAATTTTTTTGTTTAACAATCAAAACTACCCGAAACAAATAATATAAGAAGCATTCCCAAAAGTCAACTTAATAATTGTGACTTGCAATTCTGCTTTACAAGACATTAATCAAACTAAATGAAAAGAAATATCATAAATCAAACATCCTTTTAACATTACTTTACATTTTCCTGTAGTTTAGTCAAAATTCATTAGAAATACTACCTACATGTGAATTAACCTTAAACGTGTTTGATGAAGCTGATGGTTTCTCTTAACTTATAATGGACACAACTTTATTACTCACTAACATAAGTAAACAAAGGTTGTCTACTCAAATAGTAAAACAAAAATAACTTTAGCATTGACTACTTTGTTATTAAGATAATAGTATTTTTTGTATTTCATATTTTAGAATATTACAATAAAGCTTACTTTGAAGAACTATTCATAAATACAGTAGAAGAGAATTAAATAATGAACAAAAAATATTAACCAGGTTTTGTGTTTTACAAAATGAAATTATTGGAAAATGTTCAACATACACAACTACTGGATCAAGAAGTTGTTCTGGAGGTTGAATTGCAAGAAAAAATGAAGCTCCAACAAGTTCATCCTTCTCAGCTTTTCGTTTTCCAGCCTTCCATCTCTATGTATAACAAACTACATTAAAATCACTGATTTCAAAGAACCTCAATAAATAAAACACAGAAAAACAATATGATAATGTTCATTCTTAATACATCAAGAAAAGATTTGAATGTGGTTTTTAGAATACTGGTTCACTGGAATGGACATTGTTAAAAATGTTTTAAGACAGTAAAACATCTTGATTTATTAGTTATTCACCATAGCAACTTTTAAGGAATAAAGTGATTACTTACAATAGGGTACAACTGACAATAATAAAATACCCATTCATGAAACTATTACCTCAAAGCATGAAAGGTTACCTCAGCAACAGTATATCAGAGATTGATTTAATTGTTTTCGGTGAATAACTTTGAATTTAAATGTTGATAATTTAAAATGCAGTAAAACTTAGCATGGTAGATACTTCTAACTAAGAATAAAATATTATTTTGAACTAAATATTAATGAAAATTATATTTATTAATTGACATATTTTCTTATTCAATATCAAGGCTAAAACATAGGGGTTTGAAAAAGTAAAGAAAATTACTAGTTACAAAAATCTCTTCAGGCTTATAGTAGTTTAATATCACATTGTTGCAAATAATATGGTAGGGTTCTACCAAATATGGCAAGAAATATAAAAGTAAGGTAATATTTACAGTTAAAATAGCATGACCAAAATATTTTCAAAACACAATGTATATTAACTTATTCCTACTTCACATACTTTACCAATCACACATGCAGTATTTTACAAAAAAAAAACAGAAACAGCAAAACATTTATAGAATCTCATGTTATACTAAGAACTTAACTCTTTAAACTGTCAACAAATAGAGCAAGAAACACTGGTTGTTGCTGCTTGGTAATTACTGAAAATGTATTTAGTTCTTAAATAGATGATGCACCAATAATTTGTTTTATTTACCAATAAAATTAAAGTTATTTTTATGCAATACTCTGTTCCATCCACTTTTATTTTCCAACATTATGTCTGTTATATTGTTTCATCATGGACTGATGCAAAATATTATAATGCTCATTTAAAATACATTTTGTCAGAAAAAAAATTAACATTTGTTATGAGATTCTGGTGTCTAACAATGTTTCTGTATCTGTCTGGTCACACCCTATATGCACAGCATTCAATCTATCACTTGCTACCTACCTATATATATTTGTGGATTATATATTTATGTATTTTTAACTCTTATTACTTTGAGATTTCCAACTGTCTGAAGACATGAACTAGAGCTTAAAAATACATGTAGCAAAAGGTGTAACAATATTTTAGTTAGTTTTTCAGACAATACTATACCCTATTTCCAATGGTTAAGTTATGAATGAACTTATATTTAAGTTCACACTGTCCAATAAAACTAACACTGAATAAACTACCATTCACAGTCATTTATTTTATTCAAAATTATGCATACTGCATTCCAGTCAGCAATACGTAATTTAAGAGATGTAAAAACCAACACACTTTCTTTTTCTTCCCTCCCAACATTTACAAAACAGCACAGAAAATACACTAAAGAAATGTTACAAAAAGATAAATATCAATTCTGAAATAGCTTTGAGCTCAAAATTGTAGAAATATTTACAGTTACTACTTGTGTACTTAAATTTTTAAATGTGCTTTGCAAGGGTGCAGTCAATACTTGAAAGGTACTCACTAGTAATCAAATGGTTAATAGAGGTGGAGAAAAACTGCACTTGGTTAAACTGTTATTATTTAGGTAAGAAAATATTAAAGATTTTTTTATGAATCAAAGGCTTAAAAAATAAACAATATTTAGCTTTTCAGCTAAATACTCTAAGACTGATTCTGTAATGGTCTGGGATTTATGACAGAAAAAACAAACTAATAAAATATAATAAACTTTTTCAATTTTTGTAGATTTTAGATGGGCATTTTTTTTTCTCACCAAAGGCAGTAACATATGAAAACATTAAGGAATCACTACATAAATGAAGTTTACAGGACAGGCCAGTACTAATCAACTGCAAACAGAAATTTTTCACAATACTTCAACTTAGTGGTTTTAATGATAAAAACATATGACCAAAAGGATTTAGTCCTACATTAAAACTTTTAGGTTAATAACTATCTTTTATCACTTTTCTATAACCTATGACTACTGGCTATGGACACTGTTAGTAACCAAAGTCGTTTTCATCATATTTTTTCCAAAAATATAATTGTGGATGAAATTGTTTGAAATTTGACAAAAACTTTTCTAAAAGTATGTAGTTTCAGAAAAATAATAATTTTAATTTTTTCTCTCTACTATTTCTAATAAAAATTCATTATTTTGAAGCATTTGTGCTTAAGATGGAAAACAATGTACTATTGAGTACATGTACTTATAAGTAAAAACTGTACACAACTTATTCGGAAGAGCACAGATAGCCCTTTGTGTAGCTTTGTGCTTAATAAAAATAACAGCTAGCAAAGGATTCCAAGTGGATGAATGAAAATATAATTTTTCTTAATATCCATGTATGACATGCACACATTTCAAGTGAAGAAAAAATGTGCACACCAGAGGATGTCTAATGTAAACCACATTGAGACACTTGACCAAAGAAAGAAATGTATATGTTAAACGAATATTGTGATGCATCCCAAGCTGCAGTGTAAACCAATGGCTTGTCTTATCGACATAAACGGATGCATCTGTAGCAATGAGAAAGCTACAAGAAAGTTTACATTATCAACACTAACTGCAGGAAGTTAATTCTATAGAAAACTTATTGGCAGAACTTTGATGAGAAGGAAGGCTGTTGATTTACTGTTTTCAATCGAAACCAATTACTATCTAGTTTTGGTTTTAGTACCGAGCCTTATGATGAATCAGCAAAATTCATCCAATAGAGTGATGGATCTACTTGTGAGGTGGATGTATACACTAATGAATAATCATAAGAATAGAAAGAATTATGTATAAAATCCTGTTTTTGAGTGAGAAATCAGTTCTCCAACATCAGTAATAAAGGCGAAGACTCCACGTAATGCTATTAAATAATTCTGAACCGGCAGATAATTTTAATTACTAAATTTACAATATTTTTAGTACTTTAATCTCACCTTTTCATCAGTACATGTGATAAAATGGTTCCATACATCACTTTGACACAATATTGGATGTCTACAAATTTTGTCAACCCACATCTGTAACTGAAGTCTTCGATGCTCAACAAATTCTTTTTGATAACGACCTAAGAAAAGATTTTAAAATAATTCATAAACCATACTCGCTCTTTTATAAAAGACAAGAACAGCTACACAAGCACTTGCACTTATATACATACCGTTAAATTATTTTACTAAAAGGAATATCATCATAAAATGTTTCAGCTGTTATCCTACCGTGCACTTTAAATGAACAAATTAAACTTAAATATTACTAACTTCATTTTTCCTGTAAGTTAGCTTAATTATTCAATTTAGAAAAACAGCACATTTTTATATCATTTCAGTTATGATGTTTTAGCAAAACTAAAAACATACTTGATCACCAGTATTCATCCAAACTTATTAATCTTATAATTAATAAAACACATTAGCTTATAATACTTTACAGCAGTCTTCACTAGTAGCATTTGATAAATGATTTGATTATTGGCCCAAGTTTTCAACTGTAATACTGAACATTTGCAGGAACTCGACGGGGGAATGATATGTGTGAAATGGTAACTCTGAGATTTCTTAATGTATCCGTACAAAAACTGGTGAGATTTTGTTAAAGATAACAAGTTTCTTGTACACAAAAAATGACATTATTCTAGTTAAGTCTTTCTATAAAAAATATGTTATCTAGTTTATTGCAGTTATTTGTACTCAGACTGAATAGTTTGTGTGCAAGGTTATTTTCATTTTACGTATAAAAATATTTTTCTCCATGCCATAGTTCCGAGGCTAATTTGCATAACCTCTATAACCTCCTAAGTAAATATCAAAAGTTTTTTTTTCGGGGTAAATATTTATATTTTATTGTTCATTTTCTCTATCATATCACTGACTGTAGATATTATCATTAACATACATTGCAATGAAATGTTTAAAATTAAGAAACAGAAAAATGTACATACCTTTTAATTTTTTTGTAGAATATCTTTTTTTGGTGATATTTGTAATTTCAGATCTTTTATTCTTCACATATATTTAATTTTTAATGTTTTATTTTTCTTTCCTTGTCCTTTACTGTTTATTATTCATCTCAACATAAGTCCACGATGCCCTCAGGGCATATTACAGAATCTTTGGGAGAAATGTGCAAGCCATTGGCAAAATTATCTTACACTTGCACAAGATTGTAAGCCTTGAGAACAGGGCAATGTTTGAGATAAATTTACAAAATATTTAAACCTTTTATTTATGCATCTTAAAACATAAATATTACATAATCAACCAAGATATAAAAGTAAAACCAAAATGCAATTTAACTGTCTCTCTAACTATAGCATATTTAGGTAAAAAACAACCATAAGTGCTATTATGGACAAAGCAGCCAACAATACTAGTGGCAGTTACATCTACCTGATGACAACAACTGAGCATCAGTTTCAAAAGAACTATTGTTGGATTATAATGTAAAATGAGCTCTTTCTAATGACTATATGCACATGCATCAACTAACTACATGTCACTTGTAAAGCTCAAGGAATAGTATAAATGGTGGTTGTGGGACCTGTCAGAGGTTGGAAAATTTATCTCTAGTTTCAACAGAACTCAGCCAAAGAACTTTGGAACATACGTGTCAATAGGACAAGTAAACATACTTATATACATACATCTACAGGACTGGGATTATCTGATTCAAGACAGCAAGTGTAAAAGTTGAGATTTTTCATATCTCGTGGGTCATGTGAGAACAAAACTGAAGTTTAAGTATTTTTTAATGATTTCTTTTGAAACAAAGGAATTAAAACTTAGATAACATAAAACTTCGAATTATAAAATACATTATAATGTTAATTACATTGACATACATTGATAGTAAAGATGTTTAATTAAATTTTGAATGTAACTCAGTGACTTGCACAGAAAGGGATTTAAGGGAGTGCCTATTGTGAAAGGGGTTATTAAATGACTTTTGGACTATAATAATTCATAAAATGAATACTTGACAGGTCTTCACTAATGTCAGTGATAAAATTACATAACTGACTAGCTTTCAATAGTAATACTGATAAAACATGCATGACCATTTATCACAAATAAAACTTATAAAAAATCAATATTAGTAATACCAAAAATGACAATCTACCACAGTCTTCATGATTAAAAAGAGATAAACATACTTGACTACAGGTAATACTGATGTAATGGCATACTTGTTCATAATATATATAACAACTCTGATAATTTGAAACATGTAACTATAGCCTTTACTAAATGAATTGTTAAAGAGACATACTTCACTTCACAAAGCTTTTGACAATGTTAATCATGTACAATTGTCTGAAATGCTACTTCAGATGGAAGGCCACATCACACGGTATCTCTGATACAATTATATTACATAGATCAGACAGAAGTGGTATGGTGGAACAGAAAACACAGTAGTACATCTGAAATACTTCAAGAAGTATGACAAGGATGTATTATGTCACCACACCTGTTCAGTTCTTGTGCTGAAATCATCATGAGAGAAGTAGAAACTGACACAGTGGGAGTACACTTTTCTTATTCTGATGATACAGCTCTGTGGCAGCTCTAAACAAGAAACAGAAGATCTGATAAAGAAAGTGAACACTGCTGGTGAATC
>NW_013666562.1:112784-114233 GCF_000517525.1 Limulus polyphemus | reverse complement strand
TTGTATGAATTAGAAACTCAAATTGCCAATATTGACATATAGAATATAAAATAAGAGCCTCATATCTTTTCAATTTGCTAAGATATTGCTCACGTAATAAATCAAACAGTGGCAACCCCACTTCTTTCCATTTTTGGAAATGCTCCCTTATATACAAATTGGCAATTTCACAAATTGCCAATAAATCCATCTGATATTTTATATCATTTATAACGAAAAGAAAGACAAAGTTTTAATCTATCGAATGACATATGCGGTCTTCAAGAAATTAATGTAGCGTTTTGGAACACTTTCGTTAACCATCCTCCAAGAAAAAGAACATCACGTATAATAGTTAAGCGTACTGTCACGTTAGTATAGCCTATAAAATGTGTAAAGTTTAGTATACTCTAACCCCTTATAGTAATGGTACACGACGAGACACATTTGGCATGTAATGCTGTTTGAATACAAGAAGGGAAACAACGACTCTGTAGCCACAAAATATCAAAGAAGTTTATGGAAATGTTTGGAACATTTGTAAGTGTCAACAATGGTTCAGCAAATTTCGTTCAGGTGACTTTAGCCTTAAAAACTGTAATGGAAGGGGCCGACACGTTGGAATTGATATTGATGTTCTGAAGATGCTTGTTGAGTCTAACCCAAGGCAACACACTTGTTAAATGGCCCTGAAATTGCATGTATATCATGAAACAATACGCAAACATCTAAGGAATATGGGAAAAATCCATAAAGAAGGTGTTTGGAAACGATGATCATCGGAAAGTTCATGAGGCACCCATGTGACTTACTGATTTGCGTATTAAAATTGAGTTAAGATAACACACTCAATCTTCTGTATATTCAAAGCTGAATTTCACAGGTACATTTCTCATATGGAATGGATAAGCCTACGTATATGTTCTTTATCATATAGTAACTTTTAATTTAATGGGAAGAATATTACAGGATTTCTACTTATCACTTCTTCAGATTATTAGAAAACTTTATTTCACCAGTAACTTGAATTCCAGTGGTATATCCACCATTTATGGAAAAAGCAAGTGAATTAAACTTACCTGAAACCTGTTTATCTGGCAGTGGTGGTATAGGAATTGGAGTGAATTTAGCTTCCAACCGTTCATGAAGCCAGTCAAAATGCTTGTATCTCCTACTAACTTGTATGTTGTTAAACTGCCAATCAAACAAACATATAAGTAAATTCAAGGAAACTATTTAAAAGTAAGAAAATATGAATTCTCCTTCTTATCTCTCTATCTATATATATATATAGTACAGTAATGGAAACATTAAAATCTAACATTTCATTCTGAGTTATTAAGGTGTACAAAAAATGTAGATGTAAGGACAGATTAACTACCAACTGATTATAACTGATGCATTCGACTGGATTCCCTACAAGTAAACATCCTGGATGATGCAGTTTGTTATATGCATTAGAAAAGAAAC
>NW_013666562.1:98159-112628 GCF_000517525.1 Limulus polyphemus | reverse complement strand
TCTCCTTCTTATCTCTCTCTCTCTCTCTATATATATATATATATATATATAGTACAGTAATGGAAACATTAAAATCTAACATTTCATTCTGAGTTATTAAGGTGTACAAAAAATCTAGATGTAAGGACAGATTAACTACCAACTGATTATAACTGATGCATTCGACTGGATTCCCTACAAGTAAACATCCTGGATGATGCAGTTTGTTATATGCATTAGAAAAGAAACAAATTATGATGATAAACTATACTGCTTTAAAACAAATGTACATCTTCAGTGGTACAATATCTTTCTTTGGGGGTCTCTTGTTTTGTTCTTAGCTTTCAGACATCTAAGCACACAATTTTAACAGCTAAGGGTAAGAAAACAAAAACAACTTCTCCTCACCTTTAATATTACAACTATACAAACAACAAAGTCCAAAACAAAAATACCATGCATAATATCAGACAAATAAGAAAACCTGGGTACAAACTATATCACAGAAGAGTAACGAATAGGGCTCAAGTAACATTATGGATAGATCAGCTATCACATTTTATCTCGATTCACAAATCTCCATTCAAAAGGAAGGTAAAAAAATAAATTAAGCTTAATGACCTGCTCGAAAGTTCTTAAAGTATTTAGTACATATTGTAAGATGTTGCTGAAATTTTGAAATAATCTCAGAGAAGCAATATTTATTGAAATTTTGAAAAACTATTACAAGGAAAAACATTTTGAAACTTAGGTTAATTACACAATCTTGTTTTGAAATAAACCACATGTAAAGGTTTCCTTTTGTAAGTATAGCATGTGTGTTCTAAAGTATGTGGGAATTTTATATCATTATTTGGGTAGTGTATGTTCTTTATATGATTAATATTCAAGGTGGTTGGAGTTTAAACAACAACTTTTTCTGAAATTTTGTGAGAAAATTAGATTTTTTCCTTGTTTAATAATGCTAATTTTTAACCTATATATTTTAGTTAAACTCACATTTTACAAAACAATTATTTTCACACAATTCTCATTCTCAAATTGACAATAAAATACAAATAACTTACTGTACAGGGTAAAAGACAAAAACCCAATGGGACTGTAAACACTTCATGGATATGAATATTGGCCATATGTCTAACCACCACACCACCAATATCCAAACGTTTATTAAATGTCTAAGTATGTTAATTAATATAGGGTGCATACAGAACTTTAAAATTAAATTCCTTGACTTTTCCTAAGCTTTCCCTCATCATTCACATTATACAAGTAAAGAAAAAAACTTTTCAAAAATAGAAGTAAATGTAGTGATGGCTAATATCAGTCTTTCCGAAACAATGCAAACAAGATAGTAGGAATGACATTTGCCTTATCTCTACTGGCAGGTCAAAGTGTGTATGTCATTCAAATTCTAATTAAACTACTTTATTATCATAGTATGTGAATAAAATTGGCATCAAAATACAATTAATAAATCAAATTTTAATATAAATTTTATAAGGAAATATTTAAAAAAATCCTCAATCTCCTCTACTATAAGAATTGTGGCATTTGCTCTCTAGGTCTTCCCTCTTCTCTAATTTATTTACCACCCCTCCTAGATATATGGAATTTAATGCAGTTACTCAAGCAAAGGATAATTTTTTTAGCCTTCAATCCTATTTGGTTATGCAGCCATAAACTAGAAAATCAGACCCACTTGCCATGCCCACTTATAACATCCTCTTTTTCACAAACTGACAATAGTTCTTTGTAACATTTAATATTACATTATTTATAACCAATTGCAAGCCAAAGTTTTAATCTATCAAATGACATATTCTGTTGTTTTCTGTACAGAGAATTGTCTATTTTGCTTCCATACCAAACTTTATTCCCACAGGATATACATTAATAAGCTTAGCTGAATTTTTAATGGCTCTTATTGCACAGTCAGAAAGCCATAAAAATGATTACAGTTACAGGACATTAACTGGTTTTTATGTTTTATTATTCTGTGTTCTTAAGTGCATTATTTAATTTTAAAAAATCATTTTGTGTAGTAGTAGTACCATTAGTATAAAAAGGTGAGTCAAGTTTCATCAACAGTCAACAGCAAAAAGATGATGCCCCAGGTTAAGTACTATATTTTTTGTTTTTCATGCATATTCTTTATTTGTTATTATAAAAGTAATTAAAATGTAAAAATGAGAAATTTATTAGGTTTGATTAAGTAAGATAAAGAAAACAAAATACATACAAACTTTTCATGAGATATGCTTATACCTAGCTCGTGCATTGCATAATTCGATATGATAACGTTAGCTAAGCATTCTCCGAGTGATATACACGACTTGTGTGGTGGGATTATTAGTTAGACATAGTTCAAAGGGCAACAAAACAAATAAATTCAAGAGGAAACAATAATACACTGTTATGACATTTAAGCTATTCAGGACAAACAAACAGTTTCCTATTAAAATGTGAAGTCATTCTAGAAAGAAAAAAAGGGTAATTTAGATATATTTCTTACTTTTTCAGTGGTGGTTATGAGGTTGGTCAAATTGACTGACCCCGTATACAGTTAGGGTAGAGAAATGAACAGATAAAATATGAAGTTTTAGTGGAGAAAAACGTTTAAAATTTATTGGAAAGTAATAGTGTAAATATAACTGTGATTAACATTGTTCTTATAAGGAATTATTAACCTCAGTATATGCACCTACACTTGTGTGTCTGAGAAGTATTATTTCTATGATGGTGGTAGCCTGGGATTCAATCCTAGGCCTTTTTGATGGATGTCTGGGGGCAAGGAAACAATGTGAACTTACAAAGATCTACAAGGAATTAAAATGAAGTTGTAAAAAGTGTTCTGTGAGAAATAATAGAGAGATGCAAAGAACCATCACAAAATTATAGATATGGAACAAAACTGTCATTTAAAAAAAGTTCAAAAATAAGGAATGTTGAAATTTCTTCCTGCAGGAAAATAATCTTAACTAATATAAAGATTAAGAGTGTGTTAGTCATTACGTTTGCAAGTGATAAGAAATTTTATAAAAACATGAAAGTATTACATATACATACTGATGGTGTGATCTGGTAAGCGATAAAGCTTTTTAGACCTTTAAGTTTGGTTTCTTTTTTTGGAGATGTAACAGAACAGGTATAAATGTTAGATGAAGGGGTCCACATTATTTCTCCATCTACATCCTGCAAATATACAGAACATCTTCTAGTTCATATTTGATACTCAGAGTAAATGTAATAATTTATTACAGCTATTAAAAACTCAAACAAGCATGTGTTTCTTAATAAAGAAAAAAAGATGAATTTATTGCTATGAATTTTAGTAAATCATTTTGTTATCCAGTGTATTAACACTGCACATAAAATGTCTACTACTATTTCAATTTGCAATTGTTCGCAAAGGTATGTTTTCATACACTTTTTTTTTAGTATACTGATATACAAAATAATGAATATGAATTATTACATTAGTCTTATCATATGCTTACTGTAATAAAAACCAAGCTTGGGTCGGTTTTGTTAGTGAATGGGAAAATGAGATCTTTGTTTTACAAAATATCTATTTGATATACATAGCATTTTCTAGACAAAGTGGTTGCCCTAACCACACTAGTTTCTATGTATGTATGTACTTTCCAGATTTATATACTAGATATATTTGTAGAAAAGTTTCAACTATAGGAAAATAATCTAAAGTAATATAAAAATTATCCAAATTAATTAATATATTTGTAAGTGAACAGATGTACAGAAACATAAATCTACGTATACAGATTCTAATAATACAAAGGTTCACTATTTCTACAGTACAAATGCAGTCTTTGTAAATGTAAAACAAGCTTTTCATGTGTATGTGACTGAAATTGACTGGATATGCAACATCTGCTTTAGTTTAGCTTGAATAAATGTACTGCATCCATTCTACATCTGCTTTAGATTAGCTATAATAAATGTAATGCATCCATTCTACATCTGCTTTAGTTTAGCTATAATAAATGTACTGCATTCATTCTACATCTGCTTTAGTTTAGCTATAATAAATGTACTGCATTCATTCTACATCTGCTTTAGTTTAGCTATAATAAATGTACTGCATCCATTCTACATCTGCTTTAGTTCAGCTTAAATAAATGTACTGCATCCATTCTACATCTGCTTTAGTTTAGCTATAATAAATGTACTGCATCCATTCTACATCTGCTTTAGTTAGCTTAAATAAATGTACTGCATTCATTCTACATCTGCTTTAGTTTAGCTATAATAAATGTACTGCATCCATTCTACATCTGCTTTACCTATCTGCAATTTGTATAGTTTTTAGCTGCTAATTTACTGTATACAAATTAACATTTGTATGCTATTGAAAGCTATTTAAGTAAGATACATATACTTCTGTGTGTGTTACACTAACTTCCTTCTAATATCTCCATATTATGTTTTATGGTTTTCATTTGATCATAATTTACTTTAATTCTCTTGCTACTGGGAAGGTCAAAGTATGCATGTCATGACTTTTTAGAGAGTTACATTCAAAATTTAATTATGCTAATTTATTATTACTTATTTCATATGTGAATAAACTTGGCATCCAAACACAGTTAATAAATCAAATTTTGATTTTATATAGGTTTTTACATTCTTAATTTTATAAGGAAATATTTTAAAATATCCTCAATCTCCCCTAGTGTAAGAATTCTAACATTTGATCTATAGGTCTTTGGCCATGACAAACAACTTTCATAACATACTCATGTATTACATTTTAAAATGAGGTGTTTTGATGTATCTTCAGGAAAAGGTGAAATGAGACAGGTCTCCAAGGTCAAGATATCTTTGAAACCACAAAGAAACAGGAGTAAAAACATGGAGAAGTGTGACAGACAATATATAGATTGTTTTTTCTGAAGGAGATTGGAGACTTCCTGATCCAGAACTTGTGAGTGACTGGATTGGAAGAAAGAGGAAGAGACATTAAGACCAGACTGAAGGATCTGAACCCAAGGATCACAGCACCAATGACTGCATAGATGACCCAATGATTTAAGGCAAACACTCTCCAACAATTGAGATGAGAGTTAGCCAGAACAAAAGAGTCACTGAGTGGGTTGAGAAGACACACCTTGCTTATGTCTATGTTTGGGAACATAGCAGGGTGAAAAGGAACAAGTAGCATTCACTGATGTCAATTATAAGTAGATGAAGGAACAAGGCAGGAGGATAGACATTACCTGCTGATTGTTTGGAAAGGATAACGCACCACAACAAACAAAGGTGTCAAGAGAACATAGGAGCCACATCATTAAAGATACTATTAGTGAGACCCACAGTAAGGAAGACTGCAAGGAAAAAATGTAACCCTGACTAAAGAAATCAGGAAAATGAGAGTAGCGGATAAATAATAAATACTCTGAAAAAAGAAAGACTTAAAATGAGACAAATAATAGTGTGCAGGGCAGAAAATTGACAATAATTCAAAGTAGAAAACAATATAGAATTCTTACTCCTCAAAAAAAAACAGAACAATAAATCAAACTAAGGGTCAAGAGCTTGCGAAGTAAGAAAAGTAGAAGATGACCCCACAAAAAGGCTATTAACATTTAGAGTATATCTGAAATATGGTAACCACATCAGCCATGACCCCAAAAATTAGAATATGGAAAATATAAAGTTTACAGAACTGAATCGTCCAACATGACATTAGGACTATCAGGCATAAGAGAAATTAGTTTGAGATTTAAAATAAAACACTCCTGAGAAAAGCAAACAAACAGAAATTAGACCTTCAAAATCTTTCTCAGAATTGTGGTTAACTGAAAAATCTTTCCTGAACAAAAAAAAAGAAGAAAATGGCACAAATTATAATTCACAAGAACGTGAGAATTAATGCTTTGAATATGTTGAAGCTGTAAAAAATCTGATAATCTTGAATATGTTGAAGCTGTAGAAAATCTGATACTGTTAGAAAAATTTGAAGCAACAGTTAAGTGATGAAATCACAATTCATAGTGAGAAAAGTTAACAGTTAACAGAATGGAGAATTTTGGGAAAGTTCACATATGCTCTGAAATGTCAAGGATATTCAAAATTTTTTATACACATAATTGTTGACAGCATGAGAGCATCTAAACAAGATAAGGCTTCCATTATTTCAGAGGTAAGTCTAACCAATTTGAAGTTGCTATTTTGAAGTAGATCTACAATAATAGGACTGAAAGTGTGTAATTTAATACTATTAACCCATTAACTGCGGATGACAGAAATATCCGTTAGTCGCATAACTATAACTCTATGCAAATGATGGAAATTACCATTTTATTGTGATTGATGGCAACTCAGTTTTATCTGTGAGTCAGAAAATGGCAACTGAAATGCTCCTGCCACAGTTAATGGGTTAAAATCACTATACACCTGATACCAGAAATTATAATAAAGGCAATAAAATAAAAATGATCAAAACCTATCACGATTGGATGAAAAAAATCAAATTCATTTATCACACAATTTTTGCTATTTGGAAAAAACACAGTTGAATGCCTTAACTTACCAGTATTAGTTTCTACCAACATCATTACACCTAGTTGGTTTCTGAATATCAATATTTGCATAATAATGACTTGGACAAAATATTTCTTTTTTTCTCATACTCATGCTTTCAATATACGAATGACAGACCTTCAGACTTTTCAATTTTGATGATAGCGTGTAACAGATAGCTGCTTGGTTTGACATAAACTTACCAATATTTTGATAACAGAATCTGCTTGAATGTTTGTTTTAATGTGTCCTAAAATAAAAGATTCACCACCAGACTTCACAAAAGTGGAAAACCTAAACAAAGTACAAATGAGAATGGTAACAGCTTCCTAATAAATACAAAAAAGAATAATTTGGTAGATGTGAAATGGCATTAAACTGATAAACTTGTACATAGACAGTTATGTAACAGAAAAACATTTAATGACTGCAGATATATATCTCAATCATCAGTTTAATATCTAGCTTTCAAATAGACATACGTCAACCACAAGTCTTTAATCTTACTGAAAAAATGTCAGCTATCTATGGTATCATGACTACACAAGTTTGTTATAAGGACATTTCATTAGCAAGTTTAGTTTCAGTAAAATGAGTCCTAAGGTCTCCACATTCAAATTCTCAAAGCTTTTAAGTTAAACATATTTTATTCTAGAAAAATAAAACATACAAATAACAAGTTGGGTGCCTTTTACTTTTAATATTATTTAATTTCTGCTGTTACTTTGATTAACTTGTTGGTTTCAAATAAAAAAATATTTTTGTCATATTCAATCAGTTGTTTACACCTGGATTTGGGATTATTAAAATGTGTACGAACAGCTTTTTCTTTGGGGGGAGGACTCATGCTTATCTGTGACCTACAGGCACAACACCATTGCATATAAGCACATGAAAGATTGTCTACTGTTAAACTGCCCTCCGAGTCCCATAATCAAAGTGCAGTTATCTATGTAATGTATTATCTGGGCTCATACAATCTTTCTCTGAATAGGGACCTGTCTCTCCTATTTATAATAGGTTATAGAGATCACAGATAATATAATATATAACAGATTCAGACAGACATATGACAACTGTCCAACATTAAACTGACCTTTGGGTTCAATAATCAAAGTTTCATTACTTACAGTGATGAGCTTAGCTGAATTATTAATGGGTCGTATTGCATAGTTGGAAAGCCAAAAATGCTATGATAGTTATAGGACATTGTCTATTTTTTACATGTTATAATTATGTGTTCTTAGGTACAGTATTTAATTAAATAAAAAATTATTTAGTGTGGTAGTACCATTAGTATAACAATTAGGCTTAGGTTTCACTGACAGTCAACAGCAAAGAGAAAGAAGACCCTGGTAAATACTACATTTCTTATTAAGTAAGACAAAGAATAATAATAAAACTTCTTCACAAGTTATGCTCGCGAGCAGCTAATGAGTAGCTTGTATGTTAGGTAATTCGATAGGGTAACATGAGCTACATGTTCACCGAGTGAACTTGTGTGGCAGGAGTATTAGCTAAACATAGTTCAAAAGGTAATAAACAATAGAATTATGTATAGACAGATGTACACTGTTACAAGTTTGAAGCTATTTCATATAAACAATTGTGATTTCCTGTTACAATATGCTGTCATTCCAGAGAGAAAAAAGGGTAATTTAGAATTATTTCCCAATTTTTTTTATGGTGGTTACAAGGTCAGTCAAATCAACGAACCCTATATACAGTTATAGTGTAGAAAATAATAGATAAGATAAAGTTTTCTTAAAAAAAACATTTGATATTTAGGGAAATTTGAAATTTTCAGATGAAGAGAACTATTTTTAATTTTAATAAGAAGATCACTTTGCACTTAGAGCAGTCAACACTCTGACACTATATAATCATGGACAAAGTTCAAGTAAAAATACTTAATCAAAAATTCTGATTTTTTGTCTAAAAAAAACTTTTAATGTTTACAAAAAAAGCTTGTCAAATTTCATTTAGATACATTAAGTACTTTCAAAAACATAACATGTATACTACCATGGTTACAAGGTTGTGTAAAATACACAAGCCTATTGCGATACAATTAATTGCATCTTCTGTTTGCTTATAATGTTCTTCTATTATGTAAAAACTCAGATCAGACAAATGGTTGTTTGCTGATTTTTGTGCAAAAAACATATAAACAATTGTGATTTCCTGTTACAATATGCTGTCATTCCAGAGAGAAAAAAAGGGTAATTTAGAATTATTTCCCAATTTTTTTTATGGTGGTTACAAGGTCAGTCAAATCAACGAACCATGTATACAGTTATAGTGTAGAAAATAATAGACAAGATAAAGTTTAATATGTAATTTTAATAGCAATAGTCCTATAATCAAAGTGCAGTTATCCATGTAATGTATTATCTGGGCTCATACAATCTTTCTCTGAATAGGGACCTGTCTCTCCTATTTATAATAGGTTACAGAGATCATATTTTCATCTATGTTATGTAGAAGTAACAGACTACAAGGAAGGAACCACCAACCACCACTGAGTTACATTAATGAAGAATATTTCTCTCTATTACTTTGTCAAGGGATTTCCCAACTGATTCACAAACATTCTACAAGAGTGAAGCCTGAGAAAAAATTCTAGCTAGTCCATTCTTATATTTTCCTGTTCCAAATATACGGTGATGATAAATATGCATTTTGGGGATAAGCACGTTCATTCAACAAAAAGGAAATTAGATTCAAGTGCATCCAAGAAAAGCAATGGTTGCAGATGTTCCCTTACTTATAACACAGATTATTTGAGAAAAACATGTTAATTTTTCATTATTTAATATCTGTAGTGCATATTCGTATACAGAAGACATATTAATACTAGAAATAAACAACCTTATAATATCAAAATGTTTGCAACTGATTCATCAGGTGGAAAACGAAGTTTTATAATAAATATTAAAAACACTGTAATACCAAAACACGTTTTTAATAAGGATGTTTAGAAATTTCAACATCAGCATTAATATCTCAAAAAAAGAAAAAAAAAGAAAAGTTATTTCATAATATTCGAACTACAGAAAACAACATTAGCATTAAGCGAGTTTTCGTATTCAATCGGAAGTTTAGAAAGAACAGATTTGAATGGAAACAATATAATGGAATGTATGATAAAATATGCGGCATACACGTTTAATAAATGACATCATTAAGTTGTTGTTTGTTATTAAACACAGAGCTACACAAAGTTTCTCATTACATTCTGACCTGGTGGTCTACAACAAATCCCAATTACAAGACTTTTCCCTTTATATCCACTAATTCTAACCCAAACTGACTCAACCTCAGTGATATTTTTTTAATATGCTCCAACTCAACAGGATGCAATTCACTCCTCACATATAAAGCTTTTCTTCCCATTTTTTTTTTCAATACTCTATTTGTAGTAAATAATCTGTAGACAGGGATTTAAAAAAAATTCTCTCATCAAAATTGTTCATATCCAACCAAGTGTCAGTAATACTCATAATATAAAAATCATCAGTTTCCACAACTGCTTTGAATTCAATTTTATTCATAATACTCATACTTCATAGATTTTAAGTTATGTTTATGTTTTACGCCTGTTGTACATGTTTTCCTGTCAATTATATTTCTCATTTTACTGATATCATAGCCCTCACCTCTTTCTAGCCCTCTCAGACCTAGAGGTGATCCCATCACCACTCCGTCTATCTGGTCATAAAGATAACATTAAAAACAAAGTGATTGTCCTTGAGGGCCAATTTAAGAAGCTGTTCAAATTATTGATGGTTAGAGTTAAAGTGCAGAGCATTTTTGGTAGGGAATAACTGTTTAATTATTTTAATTGTTTCCTCAAGTGGTATTTAACATTAAATTTGTTGAGCTTAATGCAGGTACAAGATATTTAGTAAGTTTGTAGCATGGGAACAAAGAATTTATAGAATAGAGGGATCACCTCTAGATCCGACCCTTGCAAATATATTTCACTGTTATTACACTCTATCACATGATAATTTTTAACAAATAAAATAGAACCTACCAAAAAGTCACACACTATCTCAAAATATCCACTAGTTCTTATCATTACTTTCATTATCAAACAAAGTTTTAAACTCAAATATCAAATTGAAAAAAATAATCAAAATATATTACCCACAAATTAAGCTACGTTTAGTATTTACGTCAATATTTAGAATCAAATATAGGTTTAAAACCAAAGACACACTACCCATTCCTATGTACTTATGGGTCAAATATAAATACATTTGTGGTAGCAGTAAAGTTACCTATATTGGTAAAACTACACGTCACCTAAAACTAATTGCACATGAGCACATGGGAATTTCAGCAAGATGTAAGCTACATAATCCACCCAAGTCTTGTATCTGATTGCAGAGTGAGAATAACAACCATTCCATACTTTTAGAAAGCTTTAAGACCCTTGAATCCGGAACCACGTATTACGAACTCTTTATTAAAGAAAGCCTCTCCATTTTAAATGATCACTCAACACTTAATAATAACACCAACTCCTCCCTGTTGTCATTAATGTAATCAATTATGGATTCTCAGTGTTTTTATTTGATATTTACTATTATTTTGAAGATAGTGTTTATACTTATATTTAAGCCTTTCTCTATAATAGTTTCTTTTAACAATGTTATTACTTTGTTTGTTACCATTTAAATCTGTTCTTTCTAAACTTCTGATTGAATATGAAAACTTGATCAATGCTAATGTTGTTTTCTGTAGTTCGAATATTATGAACTAATTTTTTTTTAGATACTAATGCTGATGATGGAATTTAAGGGAATTCTGAAATGTCTGTATTAAAGATATTTTTGGTATTACCACGTTTTTGAATATTTATCACCAAAATGTTGTGTCTATTTAAAAAGACACTCAACGTTTCACTACACAGCTTCTTCAGGAGCATTCACTAAAACACAAAGTGAAACTGACTGTACAAAGCTTCAAAGGTAATTTACTTCTAGTATTAATATTGTTCATTTTTCACAAAAATTTCCTTAGAGCTTGTAAACTTGTGAATATTCACATAAATATACCTTAAAATGACA
Organism: Limulus polyphemus; assembly: GCF_000517525.1. Lineage (NCBI taxonomy): Eukaryota > Metazoa > Arthropoda > Merostomata > Xiphosura > Limulidae > Limulus > Limulus polyphemus. The sequence continues at coordinate 101,025 of NW_013666562.1, read as the reverse complement.
AAGATCTTTCCAAATACTTTCTATGTCATCCAAAGTTTATAATTTACATGCAAATCAAGCTAAGTAATACCAAATACAGAATAATACGAGGCGGAATCATAAAAAAGAAATAAACTTATATACTAAAAATCCTCTTTAGCTGCAAGTAAGTACTGAATATAGGAAGGGAACAACAAAAGATAGAAAACATTATAACACCAAACTTTAATTTTTTTGTGGGGGGGGGGGGAGGAGAGGGAAGCATAAATGAATTGAATTAATTAGAAGTGCCATTATTATGTAATATGAATTCAGTGGCGCCATCTATACGATAATTGTAGCTAGATCTCTTTACTCTCTAATGATTGGGTTTTCAGTTGAAATTAATCTTAAATACAATTCATAGCATCTACAGCAGCACTCAATATTAACTGATCAGGACAAGTGAGAACAAAAACTATTTTAAATTCCATGTTTACTACTTAATAGTAGATATATATATATTACATGAAAGACTGGTAAAAATTACAAAATAAAACAAACATTTTCAATGGTGTACATTTGTTTTTGTTAAGCCTTAAATTACCAACTTTTTATATCGTTAACTATTGATGGGGTCCACATATTTCATCATTTATGACAATTTTATATTTTTTGTTTGTTACAATGCTGAAGTATAAAATACTGACCAGACAAATTGAATAAAACTAGTTATTTTACATGTAGGATACTTAAGGAATCCAAGCAGTAATTAGTGGGTTTAACCCTCTTGCTACATGCAGGTCAAAGTGTTACATTCAAAATTTAATTACATTACTTTATTATTATTATTATTACATATGAATAAACCTTGCATCAAAATGTACTTAATAAATCAAGTTTTAATATTTAAGGAGATATGTAAAAAATGGCCAATCTCCCTTAGTATGAGAGTTGGGACGTTTGCTCTCTAGGTTTTCCCTCTTCTCTAATTCATTTACCCCCCCCCCCCAAAAAAAATGCAATATAATGTAAATTACTAATTACACTGTTGATATTACTAAGTAAAAGTTTAGTTTAAATAGAGTTTACGGAGTCACAAACTAGAAAGTTAGACCCACTTGCCATTCCAACCGGTCACATCCTTTCTTTCATAAATTTCCAATAGCTCTCTGTGACACTTAATACTACATTACTTATAAACAATATAAATTTTAATCTATCATATGATGTATTATATTATGTTGTTTTCTGTACAAAGTATTGTCTATTTTGCTTCTAGTTCAAACTTTATTTCCACAGGAAACACATTGGTAAGTTTGGCTGAATTTTTAACAGCTTTAATCGAATATTTAGAAAGCCAGAAAAATTATGATAGTTATAGAATATTGCCTGCTTGTTATGTGTTATTCTTCTGTATTCTTAGGTGCATTATTTAATTAAATAAAAAATTATTTGGTGTAGTAGTAGTAGTACCAGTCTAAAAAAGTAGAGTTAAGTTTCATCGACAGTTGACAGCAAAAAGATGACAACCCAGGCAATTACCACATTTTTTGTATTTCATGTGTATTCTTTAAGTATATAAAAGTATCCAAGATGCAAACATTAAAAACTAATTAAGTACGATTAGATTAGGTAACAATAGAAAAAAAAGAAAAAAAAAAGAATTATCCACAAGGTTGCTCCTGAGCAGTTCATGCGTTACATAATTCAATAAGGTAACATGAGCTGCACATTTGCCAAGTGACTTATAACTTGTGTGGTGGGATTATTATTAGTTAGACATGGTTCAATGGGAAATAAAACAATAAAATTAAGCATAAATACTTGTGCTTTCCTGTTACAATTTGCAGTCATTCCAGAAATGAAAAAGAGTAATTTAGATTTATTTCCTAATTTTTTATAGTGGTTACAAGGTCAGTCAAATCAACAGACCCACGTAGAGTTAGGGTAGAGCAAATACCATATAAAATGTAAAGTTTTACTTTTAAAAAAGTTTGGTATTTATTTAGGAAGTTTTAGAGATTATACAAATGAAATTAGAAAATTTTCAGATGAAGAAAAGTGTTTTTAATCTTAGCATGAAAATTACTTTGCACTCGAAGTAGTCAACACTGACTCCCTATATTCATGGACAAATATTTGGTAAAAATACCTCATTAAAAAATTATAATTCTTTGTCTACAAAAGACTTGTAATATTTCCTAAAACTTGAAGATACATAAAACATATTAAAAGGTATACTATGGAAACTCTGATGGTCATTTTGGGGTGACGAGCTCAGTGTACTCCACTGTGCCTGTAGCAAGAGTCATGGAATACGTAAGCAATTTGGTGCATAAATAGTTTTAGAAATGTACTTGAAGGTTAACGATCTATATCCCACTGACAATTCTAGGATGCATCCATTTGTCCATTATCCTATACACCATCCAGTAATGTAAACTATCAGCTTATAAGTGAAATTTCTTTTATGTTGACATATTTTAAATTAGATTAAACCATGCTTATCTATTTGTAATAATCAGATATTTATGCAAAAACTTAATTCACCATGATTGTAGAAAATGCATTCAAACTATTTCCATATGGGATAGGCACATTGCACCTATTTTGTAACAACTAAAGTAACCATGAGGTTACTTCACAAAAGTTTGCATACTATCAGACTACTTTTCTTCATCTCAAAATTGTCAAATTATATTTGCATAATCTCTCAAACCTCCTAAATAAATATCAAATGTTTTTTCTTCAAATTTTTGTTTAATATATTTTATCTATTACTTTCCTTACACTAACTGTACATGGTGTTGTTCAATTTGATTAACTAATCTAAATTACCCCCTTTTATTTTTATAGAATAACTGCAACTTGTAACAGCAATTGTTTATCCCAAATAGCTTAGAGG
>NW_013666562.1:87671-97186 GCF_000517525.1 Limulus polyphemus | reverse complement strand
ATGACAAAACCTTGTCGAAACGTTGTACATTTGCTGTTATGTTAAACTTATATTAAAAGTTTTTCTTCATTACCCATTCAAGCCGTCTCCAGCCATTATTAACAGTACTTATGTGGGTCTACTTTTTTATACTAATGGTACTACTACACTAAATAACTTTGTTTTATTAAATAATGCACCCAAAAACAAAGAATAACAACACGTAAAAAGCAGACAATGTCCTAAAACTATCATACATTTTCTGGCTTTCTAACTATACAATAAAAGCCATTAATAATTCAGTTAAGCTTGTCAATGTCTTTCTTGTGGAAATCAAGTTTGAACTGGAAGTAAAATAAGTCTCTGCAGAGAAAACAATGTAATATAATATGTCATTTGATAGATTAAAACTTTGGTTTTCTATTGGTTATAAATATATGATTAAATATCATATAGTAATATTATTAATTTGTGAAAGAGAAGATGTAACAGGCAGGTGTGGCAAGTGGGGTCTGATTTTCTAGTTTATGGCTCCATACATAAGTAAGATTGAAGGCTATAAAAATTTTCTTTGCCAGAGTTAGAGCTATAACATAATGAGTAATTTATATTAAATTCTGTACTTCTGAGAGGGGGTAGTAAATAAAATAAAGAGGGAAGACCTAGAAAGCAAATGTCACAATTCTCATACTAGGGGAAATTCAGGATTTTTTAAAAATATTGCCTAAATAAATTATGAACATAAAACTTATATTAGAATTTGATTTATTAACTACATTTTGATTCAAAGTTTATTCGTACACAATAATAAGAAAGCAGTTTAATTAAATTTTAAATGTAACTCACTAAAACCACGTGACATGCACAGAAAAAGATAGCCATAGTGAAAGTGTTAATGCCCTACAGAACAAGTTGTCTAAAACAAAACCATGATGTCCATAAAAAACAACCAAAAATACAGCGTATTCAGTTCAGAAGCCCAAAGTTTAGAATTTTTATTTATAAAATTAATTAAATATCCATTACATACACAAATATCATTCATACACTGCTCTGTTGCACAAAATTATTGAAATAGATTAAAAGTACATTTTTAATGTAGATATACAATTTTGCACTTTAAGCAACTTAAACTAACACCCGTAGTGGAAAAGTTAAAATGCACCACATTTTTTCAGCCATTACTTTTCATAATAATTTTGAAATAAATCAGCCATGTTTATACTAAACAAATCACTTTCATATGCAATACAAAATATTACCCACATTATAAAAAAAATTTAATTAGCACATAAATTAAAATTTTTGTGGAAACTAATAGTGACTCAATTTGGAAACATGCCACATATACAACTCTGAAAGTAGTCTTCTTTTATTTAAAACAATTAGTTTAACTGACCACATTTTAACTGAATGGACTTTCAAACTATACTTTAGGAAGAAAGATAAATAATAATAAAACTAACACATTAGAAGCTTATTAACAATAGATAATCTAAGAATAAACAATATGGCAAGAAAACCTCTGTATTTATATCAATCTAAGAATAATCATAAGAATTATGGTCAAGATCTAAATAGGAAGGGACGTGTTTGACTATGTATTATTCTGTTTCTTCCCGTGTTATAGCCTGAGAATCGGGGACAATTTTCAGGACCTGGTCTTGCAATGCCAAACCAAGAATGGAAGAGCAGCAGCACAGGAGACATCAGTAGTGTTGGTCATGCAAGTCAGGATGGTTCAGGGAGGGGAACAGTCAGAAAGAGCAGAAACAGGTTTTTATTTATAAACATTCTTTTTTCTTAAGGAAAATGTAAATCTTTCCAAAAGTGTTAATTTTGTATAAATAATACACCTAATGTTGAAACTGGTCCACAGTTTGAATAATATAGAGTAAGTCAGGTTCTTCTAATCAGAATATCATGTAAGATATTTTTAGGTACCCATGATTAACACATGCTGCAATAACAGTTTTGATAGGGTAGATAAGCTATTTTATTTTTGATGATGTTTTGCATATCTTATAAATACAGCATGATCATATAAAACAAGAATATTAATAAGTGCCAGCTTTTTAAATAAAATTATACTTATAATAATTGAACCTGAAGGTTTATTTACTGTTTTTGATTGTAGTATTACGAGTTAAAAAAAACAGTAAGTTTTCTATAGTCATATGTTAATTTTTTTATCTTATGTATCGAAACTATATGCAGAAAGTATTTAGCTAATGAAAGTCATAAAGATGAACTTTAATCTATAGTCATTGTTGAAAAATTTAATTTATGTAACTATGATTTCAGATTGTTATATAGTCTCAAATGCAGACTTGCGTGTACCAATAAACATTCTGTCTGTGAAATGTATCTGCACTGTAAAGGATATTATTTATAAGATTTAATATCTCAGTGAATTTTCTCCAATTTTTCCTGTTATTTTATTCAATAAATTTTCAGCCCCAGTAGCAAAGCCTTCACTAAGTGAGTTTGCATGTTTAACATACCAGATTGTTTTAGTAACAGAACTTTCCAAAGCATAGGTCACTAAGTTTTGGCAATATTCATATCAAAATATCCTCTAGTGTGCAATAACAGTTACATTCTTTTTTATAATCACATTATGATTAAGATTATAAAATAAACAGTAGAAACAAATAATTAAAGAATCAAATTTAATGCAAACTTTTGTGATAAACATTCTGGAATAAAAAGAGGTGACAAAAATAAGTCAATAGAAAACTAAAAATTGTAGAAAAAGTTTGAAAATAATCACTTATATTTTTGATCAATATCACATCTAATAAATGTTTTGGTTTCTTTGAGAAATATATATAGTAACAAGGGGTATTTATGATTCTGATTAACTCTGTCACTATGGGCTCAGTCCCAGGGACCGACCTCGTAAACATTTCGTGCTTGTTATAGTTTTCAAACTATAACTTTAATACAGGAAGTATTTTGCAGATTATCTGTAAACATTACAAAGCTATATTTAGTAAACAAAATATCAGATTTTTTTTGTTAAGTTTTAAGAATTTTTTAAGTAATGATTTGCTTATTCATTTTTTTTTCTATTCGAATACTGACTATCCAACATGCAAATAATTTTGATTTTAAGATTAAAAATACTTCTAAGCATCAGAAAATTATCAAATTTCATATGCAAAATCTTTAAAACCTCCTACTAACCTCCAGTTAATTATCAAGCTAGGTTATGTCTTACCTTACTACATGTAATCTACCATGAAATGAAATGGTTTCCCATATAAATACTTCGCAGAGGGTCAGAAAACCATGCGAGGGACATTCTGAGCTTTTGATTAGTTATTCAAAGACAGAAATAGGTGTACATAAGCAAGCATTTCCAAAAATGGAAAGAGGTGGATGTGGCCACCGTGTTTGATTCAGCAAAATGTAGTGATATCTCAGCAAATAGAAAAGACAGGAGGTTCTTATTCTATATTATAGCTTGTTAATGTCGGTAATTTGAGTTTCTAATTCGTAAGAAACTAAAGAATTTGTATTTGAACATCACAAACATATAATCTGAACCAAAGTTGTATTCAACATACCACGCGACAATAAAAATTGATATTTAGGAATCTTGTTTTAATATTTAGTCCTAAATTAAGAAATTAACTAATGTATAATACTGAAACATGAATGATAATCTACAATGTGATACAAACTTAGTGGCACACATTCATAAAATAGTAGATCAATAAAGTGTTGATTGTATGTCTAGAAACATGATGACATGCCCATTGACCCCTGACCGTGGGAAGATACATAGCGAGCCTGTTGGTGGACCATATTCATATGACATTACGGCAACTGATTATTTAAGTTATCATCATCTTAATGGTTTGGTGTTCTTTTGGGCATACAATGCTTTTGTCAACATCTATATATATATATACATAGCACAATGTGCAGTGTTTCTTATGTTATTTTATCTTAATGTTGAAGAGCTTTGGGTATCTCTGATACACTCTTTGTTACACCCATATAATTATGATGTTTTTTGTGTATTTGGGGATGACAATTTTACTTTCATCAAGTTTGAAGTACCACCATTAAAATTTTTCTGGACCTTAAGGGTATTCATATTCATAATTTATCTATTTCTTTCAGCCAGTCAGAGAATATATACAGTAAAATGTGCTTGTATTTTTCTTGACAGTTAATGGATGTTTTGAATAAGTTACTAATAAACAGATGGTGTCTTTTTATTAATTTTTTTGGGGCAGATGTTAATAAAACTTAAAAGTTTCTTTTAGTTCAGTTTCATCATATTTCTTTCTTCGTCTATATAATAGTGTTTTTCCCTTAAGCATTACTTAGACATGTTAGCATAATTTGATATTAATTATTTCAAATTATTCATTCAAATTATGTGTTTTGTAATTTGAATCTTGGTGTCAAATAAATATTCAAAAACTTTGTGTAACAATTGTTCCATACTAAAGGATGTTTCAACATTAGTATTGTTTTTTGGCACTGAAATGATCTATTAGTAAATTAATATGTTAATCATGCAAGAATACTCACTTGTTGGAAGTTGATACTAGGGCCAAAATGTTTTTAAATAAGTTAAAAGTATGTGAAAAGAAAGTTCACTGGGATTTTTTTGTTTCCTATTAGCATTAATAATATTTTTTCACATTATCTTAATATGACTAATAAGTTGAATACATTGAATAAAAAAAAAACTCCAAATTTGACATTGCATTGTTACAGCCTTTAGTTAAGTATTAAACGAATAGCATTCAAAAATTGATTGGAAACATAATATTACGTTAACCTTTTTTGTGTTGTTAGCAAAACTAAGTGCGCGTTTCATTATACAAAGAAAAGAAGAAAATTTAATCATAAGGCACAGCTGATTAATAATTAAAAATGAATAGTTTTCTGATATGAGAAAAAAAGGTGGTTAACCTTCTAAATTACTGGCTATAGAACTACTATTTTTTTTAAACAAACACCATAGTTATTTTGCACTCCAAAGAAATATTCTAATTTTTCATTGATTAATAGTTATTTTCCAAGTTTATTTTTATTTTTCTATCACAAAATATTTCATTATAAAGCTCCATTTAAGAATTAGAGAAACAAAGCTTGTTTGTTCCTTGAATTTTGGCACAAAAATTTACATAAGATCTTTCTGCACTAGCCATCTCCAATTTTGAAGTGATAGACTAAAGGGATGGCAGTAGTCAACACCATCCACTGCAAGCTACTCCTGTGAGACTGCATAGTGGGAATTTACTGTCACACTTATAATGCAACCAAAGCCTTAAAGTACAGACAGCAGTAACAAGAACACAAACTATAAAACCTTTGCTCCACAAAATTTAAGTTTGTGTCCCCCTAGTCTTACTGTTTTCACCATTAAATATGACAAAAGATGAACGTCTGAGGGGTGGTCCACACGTTTGACCGCAGAATCTCTTCAAAAGGCTGATGAAGAGGAGAAGCAACAGAAAAGGTGAGATGCCAGATTGGATGGGAGGTAACCTGAAACAAACCACATTGGGAAGGGGGACAAGGAAGAAAAGGGCAACGGGATTAAACGACAAATCCAATTGGAAAGGGAGAAAAATCCCTGGAGGAAGAGGGTTGCTATGGGAGAAAGAGACAAGAATGGGAACCCCTGAACAAAGGGCACGCACGGGGCATAGAAATCTATCCGGATAAGGATGAGGGTAAAGATGAGAGGGGGGGGGATAGCAAAAAGAAGGAGTTACCCTCATGAGCTGCTGAGGTCTTGGGAAGGAATGAATGATCCAGACAAAGGAAAAGATAATTGTGGTGGTACAGAGTGTGAGTGACTTCAACAAGGAGGCAATGGGTTCAAACAGAGGTAAAGTAAGGGAATGGAGGACCACGTTAATGTCCCAATCCGGAAGCACTGGACATCTAGGCAGTTGTTGGATCTGGAAAGAAGGGATCAACATGGCAAATACCAGGGAAAGAAAGACCCTGTGGTAATGGGAAAATCAAAAAGTATGGGATAGGGTTGCCCGATAACCTGAAATCTCCCTCTCTAAAGTACAGAATTCAATATAAATTTCTCATTATAACATACATGCTACTAAAGCAAAGTATGATTTTTTAGCCTTCACTCTTATTTGTTTAAAAAGTCATAAACTAGAAAATCAGACCCACTTGCCACATCCTCTCTTTCACAAATTGCTAATAATTCTATCTGATTTTCTATACTATATCATTTATAACCCAATAAAAAGGCAAAGTTTTAAGTTGTCGAATGATGTATAATGCTGTTGTTTTCAGTACAGAGTATTTTCAGTTTTGAAGATACACAAAACATTTTCTTCATGTTCTTCATCTTCACGGCTGGCTTTTGTCTGATGCCTGGTGAGGAGATCCAGTTTCTCACATCGAGTAGCATCTTATTTAGTTCATTCAGTTCATCTTTCATCCATGGCTGTGTATCAGTGAAAATGGAGAGTTTCTCACTCTTGGGCCCTGGCTTGAAGTATTCTGGCTTCTTGTTCTACATTTGCTGGTGTCTCTTAGTTTCTTGCGTTTTGAAAAGGGATCTTTGGTCTCCTCCGGTACATAAATTAGAGAAGGGGAAGACCTAGGATTTTTAAAAATATTTCCTAATAAAATTGTGACGTGCACACTTTGATTTACCCATTGTGAGAGAGTTAACATGAACAAAGATTTATGTGGCCAAACCAATTATTTGTTTTGTTTTTAACATTAACCTTGGCCATCTTGTCCTGCTGTTTGTAAGGGTTAATGTTAAGTCAGCATTGTATATAAATAGGGTCAAAGGTTATTTTTTATTAACATTATACTATCCATATTCTTACTAGTTTCCAAAGCATGATATAAGAAGTACTTTATGTAAATGAAATTTTCAATTCTGATAAATCATAAAATTTGAAGGAAAAATATTGTTCGGTATGGTGTCATCCACTGTTCAGGTGGAAATAAAGACTGGGAAAAGCAACTAATGTGAACAAGCATTATACAATCATCCTTGAATATTTATTGAATGTCCCTTTATGAGCATAAATTACTAAAACCACTTTCCCCCTGAGAAGTGAAGAAAACAAACTGAATAACTGTATGAATGATTATTTATGGCAAAGATCTCTCAATAAGCATTTTGTATCATTTTCTATATATGTAATAAATGTTACATTTTCTTAATGAAATCTCTGATCACCTGAGAACTGACTGTTGACTCATCGTCATCCCAATCATCATCCCATTCATCGACAAGTTCAGATTCTAAGTTTTGGTGTGCCACATATGACAGAGAATCTACAGCAACATTAGCCTCAAGACCTCTAGGAAAAGGTAGAGGTGGAACTTCTGGAGGTGGGCATGAAATAACCTGAAAATTATTTCACTGTTCATTAAATAATGTCAAATTTCCAAAAAAATAAATACACATGTTCATAAAATTTTTAGTACAGTGCTTTCAAAATCTGATTTCTCTCCTCCTTACATTCTGATAATAAATAGTAAATTTGAAGCTCATTATAAATAAAAAAAACAACTACTCTTGTATTAAATTATAGATACATATAGAGAATTTTATTTTCCAGAAAATACAAAAGAAATGAGGATATTACATTATATGAAGTTGCTGTAAATAGAGGCACATTTATCAAATTTACTGCTTAAGTAATAATTAAATTACAGTAAGTCTACTTCTACTAAACACACAAAAGATATGGTCAGATACAGTAGATAAAGTTCGTGTAAATAAAGCTATAGTTATCAACTACACACTACAAGAACTTGTTAAATCACCACAAGTCAACTGCTATTGAAAACACAAAAGAAATGGCCATATACAGTACATGAAGTTGGTGTAAATAAAGCCTGATTTATTAACTTTATTGTACAAGTAATTCTTGAACCATCACAATGTTCCTTAAAGATGCCAAATCAGGGAATATCATGGACAAATTAAAATGAATGTAACAAAAACCATCTGTAGTCTAGCAGTCTACTGGTTTACAATGTTCCATCAGCTTTCATCATTCAACACGGAAGTGTTGCGTCATCGAGATCATGTGATTCTCACGCCCTTTACTTTCTAGAACTATCCTGTACTTTGGCGAATGCTCTAGTGTTTGCTAGATATAGGGTAGTCGGGTATATAAAAGAGGGGAATGGTAATGTGTATATAGACGGTGAGTAATTGAACTGCAGTCAGAAGTATTATTGACGTTCGTTGTTATAGCGTTTGTTGAAGTTGAGTGTATCGGTAAAGTTATATTCGGAAAGAATAAACCAGTTTATTAAGTAAAGACTTGTGTCGTTAAAATTTCGTCGGAACGAAGTTACGGAAAAATCAATTAACAATCGGAGACGTAACAGAAGCTTTAAATAAAAGTTGATTTTTTAAATTTCATTCTCTCTTAATTTTAAGTTATGGTAACAAATTTTAATTTTATACATACTTTTAAGATCCTAAGAAACACAATGCATATCATTTTTATGTACTTGAACACCTTATGTATCTCTTATAACATCACTTTACAAACTTCACATAAACAGTATTTTAAACCAACATTGGTCGTATAATGTTACATGTCAGAGAAAACTATTTCCATGCTTCTTATGTATATGAACAGGTATATTCACATTTTCTACATTTTGGATTTTGAAGGCTGTAAATCAAAGCATGTTACCATTATTATAAATGAAAGCCTTTAGTAAAAATAGATGGAACAATAGTTAAAGATTCCTATGAAGTCACCAGAAAACTAAAAAAATAGCACTAAAAAGCAACTATGTAGTTTCATTGTTTCTATGCATATTAGACTCTAAATCCATTAACATAGTGATAGAAAAAATAAATAAAAATACAAAATAATCTTAATTCAATAAAGCTAAAAGCCATATTTGATTTTTTAGTAACCAACTGATAGGCAATGTTTTTCTTTCAGTCATGCAGATATACATACACATGAGAAATCTGAGATTTTGAGATGAAGAAAATCACTTTGCACATGGACTATTCAAAACAAATAATATATTCATGGACAAATCTTTAGTTTATCACAAATACTTTACTAAAAATATGATTTTTTTATATGTGAAAGACTTATAATGTTAACTGAAAGACTGCCAAATTTTTTGAAGATATACACACTATATTGGATGTTAGAAGTAATAAATCTATAAAGACTTTAAATGAGTACAAAAGAGATCATGTGGTTGGTCAAACTGTTGAGAGAGTTAACTAGTACAGAATGCATCTTTTTCAAAATTATTCCTTTAATTTTTCAAAATTTCTATATGCCAGTTTCATATGCCAATGGCTACAATTTCATAACACTGAGGTCTTGTGTCTGAGATCTCTAGAGAGGAAATACCCAATGCAAGAGTACAAATTGTACAAAGTGATACAAATTTAGGGTTCTCATCCCTATTAATGTTGTCTGGAATAGTTTGTGACATGTGCAGTGTTGGGTTCTTGTACACTGAGTGGTCACAAGTAAATAGACACCTAATTTTTTGTAATGTAACTGATTTATGTTAAC